>NW_024810028.1:0-775 GCF_019175285.1 Sceloporus undulatus | reverse complement strand
TTGGCGTCTCACGCGAGGGGCATGGTGGGGCAATTGTCTATAGAAGCCTCAGAAACATGCATTTATCTTAACATTTTTTAAAAATCAGCAAATTTTTTCACGTGTCCTCCATTTTTTATTTTAAAAAGTGCCCTCCATTTGAAAATTTTGTCCTACATTTGTCCCGGTTTATTTATTTATTTATTTAATTTTTAAAAAATTATTTAATTATTTATTTTTTGGCTTCGGCCCCCCAGTTGTCTGAGGGACAGCAACCCGGCCCCCGGCTCAAAAGGGTTGCCTACCCCTGAGTTAGGGTGTTGGATTGAGATCTGGGAGCAACAACTCGTTTTCCCTACTGAATTATGAAACTCACTTGGGCTAGTCACTTTCTCTTAGCCTGACCTACCTCACAAGGCTGTAGTAAGGACGAAGAGGAGGGGAGTAGAGTATGCTGCCTTAAGTTCACTAGAGGAAAGATGAGGTACAACTAATACCAATAAATAAGTTGTAAATACAATGAAGTCAGGTCCAACATAGATGTGAGAGAGATTTCTACATTTCTTTTACCCAACAACTGTTTTAGATTTTTCTTAAATGAAAGAAAGCTTTGGAAAATTAACTTTCCAGGCAGAAGAGAGGATGAGACTGCTTATTTATTTGTTTATTTTATTTATTTCATTTATATCCCGCCTTTCGCCCTGGAGCAACCCAAGGCAGCTCACAGATTAAACCTTTAGAATTACTATAAAATACAAAGAGTATATATATATATATATATATATATATATATATA
>NW_024810027.1:0-3009 GCF_019175285.1 Sceloporus undulatus | reverse complement strand
ATGGAGTGCTGGGGTCTAGATTACCACACTGGAATGAAAATACCTGACACCGGAACAGTGAGAGATGGCACCCCTTGTGGCAAAGACATGATGTGTATTGGTGGAGAGTGTTTGGAAGTGTCCCTCTTGAACTATGACTGTAATTTCACCAAGTGTCATAATCGGGGAACATGCAACTCTCGCAAACATTGCCATTGTGATCATGGCTGGGCACCTCCTGACTGTTTGAGTAAAGGCTATGGTGGCAGCATTGACAGTGGACCTCCTTCAGAAGATAGGAGTGCTATAATTGCAGGAACTGTTGTAGGAACTTTATTTGGCCTGTCTGCTGCCCTAATGGCTTTTGGCCTGGGTTTGTGTTACAGGACTCTGCTGATGCACAAGTTTAGAAGACTGAGCTCTGTTATCCATCCAGCAGAGTCCATAGAGGAAGGAAATGTAGAGTGAACAGTTCACATAGAAGAAAAAGTGTATGTAACAAATAATAGTATGTGGGAAAATGTGTATGTAGGAAATAATAGAGGCTGTTATTTAATATTTGCATTTTCTGTATTATTTAACTTCTGAATTGTCTTTGCTGTTTCATTAAATTTGGACAATTCTAACCATTAGTAAGAGCCCAGTTGCTCATGAAGCTAACATTTTATTTTAACCCACTCAAATGTATCTGTATCCCACCATGTAGGAAAAAATCTTTCTTTAGAAGGAGGAAACATAATTCTGTTTGAGAGATGGGGAGCTTGGTGCTGCAAAGGATTATATAAGCTTTGATGTTATTTGAATAAATGAGATGTTGTTCCTTAATGCTGGTGGAACACACAGATTTCCTGTTTCAAATTTACATCTTTTTAGCTAATGGCAAACCCTAAATGTAATCTGCAGGAACCCATATATGAGAAATGCATTGAAACAGAGAAAGCAAGTATGTCAAGGAGACATGTGGTATTTTATTTTAAATATCTCAATGTACAATACCTGTTAGAAATTTAAAGGCAGTTTTCCAGGAATAAAACTGATACCATGGCTTGCAGAAATAGATAGAAAGGATGGAATGATTCTTTTATTCCTTCCTTGAATTTGACTGATTTTAGTCTTAGCATTTCTACATGTATTTGTGGGCACTGTTAAGTACTGTTAGTGTTGTTTGGACACATTGCCACATTAAGATCATACAGGAAATAGGTATTACATGGAAGCCCATTGTGCAGCCATTTATATATACTTAATATTTCCCACTATATTTAGTGCTATGGTTAATGCTACATTTAAACTGAAATATTATACTGACATGTATACTCATACTTTCTTGACATTATTCTTCTCTGGCATCAATTTTTCTTTATGTATTTATTCTGTTGTGGTTTAATAATGGAATAAGGCAATACAACATGGTCCCATGTATTCCATAGTTTCCATCTGGATTTTGTCTTGAAAAAACAAAGAAGTGGGTGGGTGAAAGGGGGAAGATTAAATTTGTTTGTTTGTTTGTTAATTGATTTGTCCCTATATAATACTGTACACCATAATAAACATATCACAGTATTTTACAGGGAAATAGCTGTTTCCTGACTCAATATTAAAGGCAGAGGGAAGAGAAACCATGTGCCATTTTAAGACTTGGTTGTTGTGTACCTTGAAGTAATTTCTAATTTATCCAAACACTAAAGCCTCCCCTATCACTGAGTTTTCTGGGGTGAAAGTGTGTGAGTCACCCAAGATCAGCATGTGGGTTTTCAGGGGTGATTGGAGAATCCAACCCTGGTCCCCAGAGTTGTAGTGCAAATCTCAGATCACTACACCATGCTAGCTCTCCTTGTTTAAGACTACCACATTTATTTCAGAATGATCTTTCACTATCATTGGCTTCCTTACAGGCATAGACAGAGTGCAGTATTCTAGCCCAAGGTATGTGTGCAGAGTTCCATAGTTGTGAAGATGGAGTCACACTGAAATCAAATACAGTAAAAGATAATTATAACACTGGGCCGATTTAACATAAACATGTTAATATCTGTATGCTAACAAAAAAGACTGTTGGGCTGTTAGGCAGTCAAGTGAGTCTGAGGTGTCAAAGCAACACATTCTGCTGTCACGAAAGTAGTTCTATTGAAGACAAAATCTTTTCCTGTGGGAAAATATTGTTTATGTTGTTATATACAGAATTATAATGAAATTACAGGTGGTCTCATCTATCTAACAGATCACTATTTGTGATTTCACTCATACGTAAAGTCCTGTGAGTCCTTCGTGAGCCTTGTCCTGCCCCTACATCCAACAAACAAACAAACAAAAAAACCTGTTCTCTCTACACTGACTGTATGATCAAAGTCAACCCCGTTCCCTTCTGGCCAGCATATTATGAATTCATGGGAGTTTATCACACTGAGATTTATGCAGCTCAGATCCAGAGTGACTTCTGGTTCAGCAATGCGAATTCATGTTGTAATGTGAATGTTTTATCACACCTGGTTGCCCTTCCGTTGCCCTTCCAAATCTAGGGGGAATCAAATCCAAGGCAAGTCATGTGATGTGGATTCATGCAAAGCAGAGTGAGTGCACATTGTATTATCACACCGATGCATACCATGTGGATTCAACTTGATTTGGATTGAACCCTTGCGCATGCTCAGTGGGGCTCTGAAGGCATCCTGAACCTTTGCACTTCCGGGTGAAGAAGGGAGCCTGGTTCCACTTTCATGTGAATGCTAGCCTCACATGAATGACAGCTGCACCTTTCTTCCTCCCTTCTATTTTCCCATCCCTGGCAGCCAAATTCAAACGGGGTCCTCCGTGTCAGAACCCCCATCCATTTCAGCCTCATCTACATCTATTCTCCTATCATTCTCCTCATCTATTTCAGCCACATCTATATCTATCCTCCATGTCAGAACCCCCATCCATTTGTTATTATTATGGAATTATTATTATTATTATTCACTGTAAAATAATCAGTGTAGAAGCTGCAGGTTTACTTGGAAGTAAATCCTTTGGATCTGAAGGAGACCCATT
>NW_024810026.1:0-3009 GCF_019175285.1 Sceloporus undulatus | reverse complement strand
GTCGCAAACAGGTCGACCTGGGGAGCTCCCCACCTGCAAAATAGGTCATCGACTGTCTCTGGATGGAGCTTCCACTCGTGGCAGGTTGATGTCCTGCTGAGCTGATCCGCTAGGGTGTTCTCTCCTGGTAGGTGAATCGCCTGGAGAAGGATGTGTCTGTGGATGCACCAGTCCCAGATCCTCAACGTGATGTCCAGGAGAGTTCTGGATTTGGTGCCTCCCTGTTTGTTGACATAGTACATCACCGTTGTGTTGTCGGTCCTGAGCAGAATCACCTTGCCTGTGACGGTGGATTCGAATGCTTTGAGAGCCTTCTCGACAGCCAACATTTCCAGCGCGTTGATGTGAAGCGTACGTTCCTGCAGGGACCATTTCTCTCTGACGCATAGGTCCCGAAGGTGTGCACCCCAGCCTTCCATCGATGCATCCGTCGTCAGGGTCATTTGTGGTTGAGACTGGACGAAGGACATACCTATGCACACGTTTTGGGAGTCTAGCCACCATAGAAGGGAGGAAGTCACGGACCTCGGTACGGTGAGCCACTTGTTTGGTGAGTCTGTCAACGGGTTGAAAACGGAGAGGAACCATGACTGAAGAGGCCTGAGGCGCAGTCGTGCCCATGGGGTGACGAATGTAGTGGAGGCCATGTGTCCCAAGGCGACCTGGATGTCCCTGGCTTTGAGTCTCCTGCGCAAGTGAACGGAGCGTACTGCGGCTGACAGGGCCTGAAAGCGGTCCTGAGGAAGGTAGGCCATAGACTCTTCGGAGTCGAGAACGGAGCCGATGAAACGGACCTGTTTGGATGGGGTCAAGTGGGACTTCTCCAGGTTGACCACCAGCCCCAACTCTGACAAGAGGTTTAGGGTAAAATGAATTGCGTCCTGGAGCTCCAGTCTTGACAGGGCTGTCAGCAGCCAGTCGTCGAGGTAAGGAAAAACGCTGAATCCCCTCTGATGGAGGTAGGCTACCACTGGGGCCATGCACTTCGTAAAGACTCGAGGAGCTGTGGCCAAGCCGAATGGGAGCACATTGTAGTGGTAGGCGACGGAGCCGATGGCGAAGGCGAGGAACCTGCGGTGGGACTCCCTTATCCCGACGTGGAAATAAGCATCCTTCAGGTCCACCGTCGCGAACCAGAGGTCCTGCCGGAGCAAAGGCAAAATGGAAGCCAGCGTTACCATGCGAAAACGTCTATATCTCAAGAAAGAGTTCAGTTCCCTTAGATCCAGTATGGGTCTGATTCCTCCATCTGGCTTTGGAACCGGGAAGTATCTGGAGAAAAAGGCTTTGGGCCACAAATCTGGAGGCAAGGGAGAGATGGCCCCTTTTTGAAGGAGGGAGCGCACTTCGTCGAGAAGGGTGCCCGAGGGGGCAGTAGAAATAAAAGCTCCGGTGGGCGGGAGCTCTTCGAACTCGAGGGTATAGCCCCTTCGGACGATGTTTAAGACCCAGGAGTCGGAGGAGATGGAGGCCCATGTGGTGGCAAAGGGCCTAAGAATGTCAAGGAAGAACAAATTAGAGGAGGCGAAGTGCGCTAGGGATCTTCATGCCCTTTTCTTCCCCTGGTCGGGCTCCTGTCGGAGGTTCTTTCGATACCGAGACTGGTTGCGACGGCCCGAGGAAGAGGACTGCTGAGGGGGGTAGCCCTGTCGCTGTGACCCCTGTTGATGGAACTGGCGTTCCTGGTAAGGAGACCTCTGGAACTGACCTTGGTGATGTTGCCAGGGACGAAGACGCTTGCGGAAGAAAGAGGGGCCCGGTGTGGACATGCCATGTTTGCGAGCGGCCGCCTTCATGTGGAACTTCTTGTTGAGCCGTTCGTCCGTGTCGGCGTGGAACAACTCAGAGCCGTCGATGGGCATGTCCTCGATTGTAGACCTCACGCTCTGATTGAGGTCCGAGCCGCGGAGCCAAGCATGCCTCCTCAACGCGATGGAAGCCGACATAGCCCTTCCAACGCATTCCGTGACGTTCCTAGCCGCAGTGATCAGCCAGCTGCCAATTGAGTGGGTCTCATCCCTGATCTCGGTCAAGGTCCTCTGTACCTCATCGGGGACGTCAGGCACTATCGGGGAGATGCCCTCCATCAAGGTCTGGACGTACGCTCCCATGCAAGCCGTGTAACTAGTGGCCTTCGCCGCCAGTGCTGCTGCCGCATATGCCTTCTTGGCCAGGGCGTCTATTTTCCTGGCCTCCTTATCCACCGGGGAGGTGGTTTGGCGTTGGGTGGAGGTCTTCTGGGCACCCTCCACTATAGCCGAATTCTGGCGAGGATGGGATATGAGCCACGGAGCATTGGGGGGCCGCAACCTTGTACAGCGACTCGATCTTCCGTGGAGGCCCGAGAGGTGAAGAAGGAGAGTCCCAGGAACGCTTAAGGATTGTTTCTAAAGATGGAAGAAATGGAACACACGGAGGTGTTGGAACCCGGCCATGGACCTGACGTTCGACTGGGTCTGCTGCATCCGCCTCCGGGTAAACAAGATCAATGCCCAGGGCCCTAGACATCTTAATAATGTGCTCCGCGAAGGAACGGACATCATCCGATGGGGAGGCCGCCTCAGGGTAGTGAAGATCCTGCGGCGATTGGCGCGGGAGGTCTTCAACATCTGAAGGGTCTTCTGTCCTGACCGAAGCGTCCGCCTCGGAATCGGAGGACTCCACCTGCAGAACGATATTCTGCCTAGGTCTGTCGGCTGGTCGCGGTGACGGCTGGAGCAAAGCAGCTTTGGAAGCGGGAATAGGGTCCCGATGGCGTTTCTCCAGCTGCGAAACCTCTCAGGGACGATCACGGAGGCGATCGCGTGAGGACACCCTGGACATCGCAACGTCCCCGGACACCTTTAGGTAGAACTGGTCTGCCTCGGAGTCATAGAACAGTCCATCATCGGCAGGCACCGGTAAAGGAGACAGGGGAGCTGGCGATGGAGACCTCGGGGGCCGCTCACTCCGCGCTGGAGAACGAAGCGCTGGGGATGGAGACCGCGAGGGTAAACCTCGAGAAGGAGA
>NW_024810025.1:0-3010 GCF_019175285.1 Sceloporus undulatus | reverse complement strand
TAAAGTGGTGTCATACTTCATTGTTTATACAGTGTAAATGCACCGTAGGGACTCTAGGAGACCAGGGTTCAAAACCCGGCTCAGCCATAGAAACCCACTGCATAACATTGGAAAGTGATACTCTCTGCCTAAGAGGAAGGCAGCGGCAAACTTATGAAGAAATCTTATGATATGTTCATCATAAGTGGGAAGTGACTTGAAGGCACACAAGTAGAAGCCTTCTGGAATTTAATGGGACTTATGAGTAGACCTATTTGGGAGAAAAGCAGTATATAAAAGCAGCATATAAATCAATCAATCAACAGATGCACAGGATTGGGCTGCAAGAAGACTCAGTTGCAAGTACAGTAGAGCATATGCATGATGTGTCGCAACATTCAGATGGGCGTTGCTGAATATAAAAAGACATAGTGGAAGACAGTAACACCATTGAGACTAACTAGGGACAACTTTATGGTATACATTTCTGTGAGTTGAGTCAATGATAAGATCATAAATATTATTTTGATGGCCTTAAAGAGTGGGATATAGGTTTTGCATAAAAACTCAGACAAGCCGCCGCCCCCCCGGTAGGGTTGCCATAATTGTCCACTATTACCAGGGACAAAATGTAGGACAAATTCTAGTCCAAGCTGTAGGACACCTGCAGGACAAAACTCAGCCCAAAATGTAGGACATTAAAGGTCCTCCATTTTTCTTAAATGTCCTACATTTTGGGCTGAGTTTTGTCCTGCAGTTGTCCTACAGTTTGGTCTAGAATTTGTTCCACATTTTGTTCCTGGTAATAGTGGACAATTATGGCATCCCATTTTGTCCATGTGGCAGGACTGAAAACATGCATTTTAATATAAGTAGTACTTTTGTTGTTTTGTGCCTTCAAATCGTTTCTGACTTACACTGACCAATCACAGGGGTCTCTGGGGCTGAGAATGGTCTCTAAAGCTCAGCAGTCAAACCATTAAATCGTGTTGGCTACTGCAGTAGCCTAAATACCCTAAAGATGCCAGATCCTGTCTGATCTTGAAAACTAAGCAGGGTCAGCCCTGGTTAGTATTTGCCAACAAAAACCAGGTGACGTAGGCTATATTTCAGAGGAAGGAACTGGCAAAACCACCTCTGAGTATTCCTTTCCTAAGAAACCCCTGTGAAATTCATGGGGCCACTGTAGGCCATGGAGTGACTCAAAGGCAGATACACACAGAATGAATTGGATAGTGAGAGATCCAGAACAGAAAAGGAAGTACTTGTGCCTGTGAAATTTAAAATCATATCACAAGACATGATAGCTGACAATCTGGACAATTTTAAAGGTGAGGAGTTCAGTTTGTTATTTTATTTACCAGTATTAATTATTATTAGTTTGTGGAGTGTGGGGCTGGATGCTGGTCATGATGGCTGTACTTTTAATATCAGAGGTAGTATGCTTCTAAATGCTAGTTGCTAGGGAACACAAGTGGGGGTTGCTGCTGTTGCACTCATGTGCTGCTTGTGATCTTGTGAATTTTGTTGGCCACAGTGGGAACAAAATGTCATATTCAGCAGAACTGTTTCTGTATTATGTTCTTCCTACTGAAGAACATGCAGAAGAATGCCCTGCAAGATTTCCCCTAGATTTGGATGTTTCTAGCTTCAATCTTGCTCACACTTGGAAGTAAGCCACATTGAACTCAGCAGCCCTACTGAATAACCATGCTTAGGGATATGCTGCACAGTCCTGCAATTCTTCATGGAACAATAATATAGATTTTAAACATCTCTGATTTGGGGTTTTTATCTCTCAAACCCAATGTGAACTCTCAAAGACAGCAGTTCACACAGGAAGCTTTGTTAATTCCTAATAAACCATAAAGTGCAAAAAAGTGTGTTTGGGAAGGGTTTTGTTATTTCTTTAAAACCATCTGATATAAATGTTACATTATCAGCTCCGCTCGACTACCTCCCTGGCCCAATTCAAGAAGGACTTAAAGACCTTCCTATTTCATCAAGCATTCCCCCCATAAACATTCTCTAGGGCCTCCCTCCTCTTCCGTGGCCATGAGGAAGGGCTAATTGGGGTTTATATTTTTTACTGCTTTTTCTGTGTACTGTTTTATTTTGCCTGATTTATTGTATGTATTTTTATAATCGTGTGTAAACCGCCCTGATCTATGGAAGGTTGCGGTATATAAATAAAACTTTTATTTATTTATTTTATTTATCACAGCTATAAAACCATAATCATAATAGGCTGCTAAGAGGTGTGATGTGCTAAAGTTTTTTCAGTACATTTGATCAGTAAATTACTGATATCTAATTTCAATAGAGACCATTCTGTATTGTGAGAGCCACAACAGAGGAGGCCCTCCGAACCATAGCCGAACAAGCCAAAACTTCAGATTGTGAAGGTTTCTTGAACTATATGAATGCAGTCCCATGCATGTTCTTTTCAGAAGGACGTTCCACTGTATCCAGTGGTATCTCCTCCTAGAGTAGAGTAGTATTGCAACCTGTTTATATCAAATTTTAACATTGTCCAGGAGGCGTCTTCTGAGGGTCTCTTCAGTGATCATCCCTCTAGATAATTATGCTGCTGTTTCTTTTGAATTAAGTAGTGGAACTGAAATAACGATACTGTTCTATTCTGTCAAAGGTCTACCCTGGTATTATGAATAAAAAGCAAGTAATTAAAAAAAAGGTTAAATCCATCACAGAAACTTAATATTTTCTTTAAACATAAGCTTGGGAATAAGGACAAAAGTATTTAAATCTGCCACGCAGATGTAAAGGAAGAATTGTGTGCTTTCAGTGTTCATTTCTAAATGTGTTATTTCCTGAAAGGAAAGCTTTCAGCACTTTGATGAAAGTCTCATTTCTTGTCTAGAGGAAATTATTTCCAATCTTCAGCTTGCTGTTTCTGGAAGAAATACTTGATCTGTCTTAGAAGCCACAAATGTTTTAGATTTCATACAGTGTGGAGTATAGGAAATATTTGTACAGCTCAGTTTATAAAGACAGCAAATAGAAAGGACTA
>NW_024810024.1:0-3010 GCF_019175285.1 Sceloporus undulatus | reverse complement strand
TATTAAAACTATCCTCCCCATTTCTGATCCCTTTTAAAACCCATGTTCCCCAGAAAGAGCAGAGCTGTGTAATAAGAAAACCCTCTCAGAAAAGATACACAAAAGACACACAAAGAGACACACTTCCTCCCTTTTGGCCCAAGGAGCCTGGCCTCCTTTTGACTCTGGAGCCTCAGGAGACAAAGAGAGGCCTCTGTTCAACTGAGGCCTCAGAGAAGGTTCAGGAATAATATTCCCCTCCTGCACAAGCAGAACAAAATGGCCATTAGAACACAAAATGGCCACCTCCACCTCAGCGTTTGGCAGTTGGAGGCCTCCATGCAGCAGTGAAACCTACCACTTTCAGGCCTTGTCCCTCTGCTGCTGCCTCCCCACTCCTCTCTCTCTCTCTCACTCCTTCCTTCCTTCCTTCCTTCCTTGTTTCTGTCTATTTCTCTCTCCCTCCTCCTTGTCTGTCTCTGTCCTTCGCACTCTCTGCTCCTCGCTCTCTCTTCCGCGCACAGAGCTAAATAGAGAGGCAGAAGCTCCTCCCCTTCTTCATTCTGGCCAATGAGGGCAAAGGAGCTGGAAGGCCCCGCCCCCTGCCCCACCCTCACAGGGTCCTCCTGCAGTTAATATGGAACAAGGCAGGAGGGAATGAGGGACCCTGGAGCCCCAGCCACACGGACACTGGCGAAAGACACACATTCCCAGAGCCTAAGACCCATGAAATGGACCCCTCCTCCTTCTGGCCCTGTGGATGCTAGGAGATCCAGTCCAGGGAATACACTTTAAATCCCATTGGCAAGAGAAAAGGCTACTGCTGCCTTTCAGATCCAGTTTGCCCCCAATTCCTTTATGAGGCCAGAAACCCCTTGGTTAGGAAGCGAACACCGAATATCTCAGGAAGGCCCTATACCTCCCAAGGCCGCCTCCTTCCAGGACCTTCTTTCCCTCTTCCCCTCAGTCTCTCTGTCTCCCCTGAAGGCCTCAAATGTCAGTTGCCAAGCGCTCAGGCAGAGGCAGCCATTTTGTGTTCTGGCGGCCATTTTGTTTGCTGTTTGTGACTGTGGAGAATGTTCCAGAACCTTCCCTGAGGCCTCAGTTGAACAGAGGTACACTGTTGCCAATTTTGGGGATTTCTCCCGGAAATCGGGATTTCTGAGTGCTTTCCGTGTGATTTCTGTGTCTGGCTCTATTCTATGCAGATTCAGGGACTTTTGCACATTTCAGCTCCAGCCTTGGGAAAAAAAACTCAATTTCCAGGACAAACCCCCAAAATTGGAAACAGTGGCCCTGACTCTGAGAGAGAGGCTACAGAGCAACCGATCCTGTTGGGAGTCACACTGAGAGTTTTCAGGCAATCAGAGAGAGGAGAGTGATCCCCCCCCCCCCCCTGCCCTCAGGAAAAGCTCAGCCAGGGCGGACACCTCGGATACAAGGCTCTTATATATACACACACACACATATATATAAACAACACCATGCACACACACACATGCACAAACACACACAGAGATAGATAGATGATAGATAGATAAATAGATAGATAGATAGATAGATAGACACAGACACATACACAAACACATTACACACACACACACACACACACACAGTCAAACAAACACACGCACACACATAAATGTTGTTGCCAATTTAAGTCCACTTCTTCAGCTGTTTTTGGATTTAATAATGATAACAATAATGATTATGATAGAGAGATAGATCTTGTAGCACCTTTGAGTCTCACTGAAAAGAAAGTTGGCAGCATGAGTTTTCCTAGACTTAAGTGTACTTTCTCAGATGCATAGGAATTGTAGTTTATTTTGGCATCAGAGCTCTTTCTCACAAAACTACAATTCCCAAAGTTCCCTAGCAATGAGTCAGGGCAGCTAAAGTGGTCTTGAACTGGATTATTTCTGCAGTGTGTCTTGGACCCAACTCAGGCTGCATCTTCACTCCAGAGACAATCCAGTTTCATACCGTTTTAACTGCCATGGCCCAGTGCTATGAAATCATGAGAATTGTAGTTTGTTGTCACACCAGAGTTTGCTGAGAGAGAAGGTAAAATGTCTCACAAAACTAGAATTCCCAGGACTCCCTAGCACTGAGCCAGGGCAATTAAAGGGGTGTCAAACTGGATTATTTCTGCAGTGTGGTTACAGCCCATGATGTTTCCATTTGGCACAAAGTTTCCTGGACCCCCTTCATGTCAAAATAAATATCTTAAAGGTATTAGAGGGACTGAAAGATTCTTTGTTTGGTTCAATGGTAATTTTGAGAGTTGAAATAAAATACAATTATTTTTATTCAATTAGGGTTATGTTTATTTGCAAAAAATCCGCTATATTAATAAATATATAAATAAATAAATCCTATTATTATTATTATTATTATTATTATTAACATTACGGGAACTTTCCAGGGATTTTGACTGAATATTCAGGGTAATATGGGGGGATTCTGTGGATTTTGGTAAAACATGCCGGGAACTATCTTCAAGGCTTGTTAGCAACACTGCTCCTCCCCTGCAGTAAGGCCACTCCAACTCCAATCTCTTTGAACCGAGGACTACAACTCTCAAGTCTCCTTCCTTCCTTCCTTCCTTCCTTCCTTCCTTCCTTCCTTCCTTCCTTTTTGCCTAGCTCCCTTGTGTCACTGGTGTTACTGCTCTTGTTGTGGTTGTGTGCCTCCAAGTTTTTTCTGACTTATGGTGACCCTAAGGGAAGCCCTGTGCAGGCATTTCTTGGCAAGATTTGTCCAGAAGTGGTTTTGCAAGTGCCTCCCTCTGAGGCTGAGAGACTGTGACTTGCCTAAGGTCACTCAGTGGGTTTCCGTGGCCAAGAGGGCATTCAAACCCTGGGCTCCAGGGTTATAGACCAATGCTCCAGCCACTAAACCACACTGTCACTTTCTTGAGGCTTTGTCGTTTCTTGTGGTGTGGCTCCAAGTTATTGCTGACTACTGGGGAGCTTCTCCTGGGATTTTCTTGGCAAGAGTTGTTCAGAGGAGGTTTGCCACTGCCTTCCCT
>NW_024810023.1:0-3010 GCF_019175285.1 Sceloporus undulatus | reverse complement strand
TATTATTATTATTATTATTATTATTATAGAGGTGGTCGCTAAAATGAGTCCCCAGATTGTTGGCTGCAAATTATCTTACAGTTGTAAACCGCATAAAGACTGCTGAGGTGGTGTGAAGCAGTATATAAATTAAGCTTGTTTTGTTTGTTACTACATTGTGCTTATTTCAGTAACAAAGGCCTGGGACAGACCGCCTATTTCCCTCTGGAGGGACGCTGCAGCCGCCAAACTGCACGGCGTTCCTCTGAAGTAGCCGCTAGGCAGATGTCTCGAATGTGCCACAAGCTGTGCATCGCTTACGTAAAGATGGCTGCCCCCTGTGGATCTGCCATCTGGATGCCGCCAACATGTACTGAGCAAAGAGCAGAAGGAACAATATCGACATAAATATATTTGTGGTCACCTCTCAACTAGAAACAACTGTATTATAATAGTCAGTTACTAGATGACTAGGATTTTCTGAATTCAGAGATTCAAGTACTTCAGCTGTTAACCTTCTTAGCAGCATAATACAGTATATTCAATGTTTCATAGAATCATAGAATCGGAGAGTTGTAAGAGACCCCAAGGGCCATCCAGTCCAAACCCCCTGCCATGCAGGAATTCACAATCAAAGCATCCCCGACAGATGACCATCCAGCCTCTGCTTAATGACCTCCAAAGAAGGAGACTCCACTACACTCCGAGGGAGTTTGTTCCACTATCGAACAGCCCTTACTGTCAGGAAGTTCCTCCTAATGTTGAGGTGGAATCTCTTTTCCTGCAGTTTGCATCCAATGTTCCACATTCTAGTCTCTGGAGCAGCAGAAAACAAGCTTGCTCCATCCTCAATTTGACTTCCCTTCAAATATTTAAACAGGGCTATCATATCACCTCTTAACCTTCTTTTCTCTAGGCTAAACATCTCCAGATACCTAAGTCGTTCCTCATAGGGCATGGTTTCCAGACCTTTCACCATTTTAGTCGCCCTCCTTTGGACACATGGCTCGTTTCTCAATGTCCTTTTTGAATTGTGGTGCCCAGAACTGGACACAATATTCCTGGTGGGGCCTGACCAGAGCAGAATAGAGTGGCACTATTACTTCCCTGGATCTAGACACTATACTTCTATTGATGCAGCCTAAAATCGCATTGGCCTTGTTAGCTGCCGCATTGCACTGTTGACTCATGTTCAACTTATGGTCTACTTGGACTCCTAGATCCCTTTCACACGTAGTTTCATTCAGCCGGGTGTCCCCCAACCTATATCTGTTTCCTTTCCCCCCTCTCTCACACATGCCTTCCTCTCTCCTCATACCTTCCTTACTTAGGCCCGTTACAGAAGGGCGTAAAGTATGTCCCCAGGTCATACTAGGGTTAGGAAAGGGTGTCCATTCCCGACGCCCAAACCCTTGTACGTCCTAGGGACGTACAAAATGGCGGCGCCCATTCTACATGGGAGCCACCATGGGGACGTCACCACCGTGCCACCTCCAAACGAGGCACGTGGAAGTGACATGCCAGCACCACGCGAGGGCACCTGGGGCGCTCTTTCCGCGGCGCCGGAAAGAGCTCCATTTCAGAGCTCCTTCCAGGATTTGTGTTGCTGGTGCAGCCTCTACACGGCTGTGCCAGCAACACAAATAAGAAAAGAGCTTTGCAGCCCCTTTCTCAGCGTCCCCACCGTCATCGGGTGTCCTTGGGGCATGAAGCCCCAAGGACACCCCTTTCCAGACCGTGGGGAAGTGACCTTTTGCTGCTTCCCGACGGCCTGGAAAGCGGCGGATTGAGGCTGCTGTTGTGGCAGCTGAGACCCCGATCCGGTGGGGAAAGGGCCGGATACAGGCCGCCCCTTTGGGCGGTCTGTAACGCGCCTGAGTTTCTCTTCCTTTAGGAGGAACTTCCTGAGAGTAAGAGCTGTTCAACAGAAGAACACACTCCTTCCTCAGAGTGTATGGAGTCTCCGTCCTTAGAGGTCTATAAACAGAGGCTGGATGGCCATTTGTCAATGGGATGCTTTGATTGAGAGTTCCTGCATGGCAGAAGAAGGGGGTTGGATTAGGGCCCTTGGGGTCTCTTCCAACTCTAGGATTCTATAAAGAAAAAATGTCTCACTCTGCGTATTTTTTCAGCTATTGCATATAATCCTGTTTTATAATTATTTTCTACTGAGGTTATTATGTCAGGCGGAGAGGCCAGTGACTGTTATTATTGATCTTTCAAAGCAAGAGAGTGAGATCTAAATCAGGAAGAGCTGAAAAGAACTTTCTAAATTAGGAAACCGAGACCCTTCTAAATCAGGAAAGAGTGGAAAGAGTCTCATTCCCTCAATCCAGCCTTGAGCCAGTCCACAAGGAGACGAAACCATCGCAACACAGCCATGGTCAGCCTCTTTAGAAGTTCAGGGGTTTTTGTTTTTTTGTGCCTTTCTTTTGCCAGCTGCAGTTCTTTGGCCTCTGAATTGCTCTTTCTGGTAAATGTCTCAGGCGTTTCCTTGGAAGGTCCTTGAAGGGCACCATCCTGAACCCAGGAGCAGGGAAACCAGGTGAGCAGCATCCAGGGATGATCAGAGAGAGGCTCCTTGTTCTTTTGGAAGAGATATTTGCAGAGGGAACACAACATCCTTTCATTATTATGGGACATGTGGGAAAAGCTGAATAGGCCTTTCATTGTTGGCTGTCCCTGACCCTCTTCAGTCTGAAGGGAAGTTCCAGACCCATTTCTTTTGGGTTTTCTCCATGAAAGGACAACATGCTCCCCCCATGTATCTGCATCTTCTTCCACATCACCATGCCACTGCCAAAATGCACAATTGCATTTCTATACCTCTCCCACATTTCTCAGATTAAAAGTGGGATACAGGTGAGTGAAGAACATCAGAGTCTGGTGAAGGTGGCAAAGGTTACTGATGAGGAAACTGGGAGAAGCTAGGAGAGAATGCAACCCTTTGCCTTTGCCTGAAACTCAGGGGAAAAGCAATACTGGCCTGTTACAGACAGCCAAAATAAAGCTGCTTCGAGTCACAGTGGAG
>NW_024810022.1:0-3011 GCF_019175285.1 Sceloporus undulatus | reverse complement strand
GACCATCTATGGGAGATTCAAGAGCAATAGTCATAATTCAGTGTAAGTTGAGGCTAGAAATAGAAAGGGAAAGGTGAGGAGTGGGTTCAGAGAACTGGATAGCACCTGTGGCCTCTACTCTGTTGTTAGTCCTGACTATAGTAGACACATTCTGTCAATGGGGTTTATCTATGTGTTGATTCATCATTCAACAATTGATTGAATAGGTTTACTCTAGTTGGGACCAGCCTGTATATGTATAAAACAGAGTAGGCAAAGTGTAGCCTTCAACCTCATTTTTAAAAAACCTTTAAGTCCTCCAGGACTTACCAAATCTCCAAGCCTCATTCATTTGTTTAGATTAAACATCACCTAAAAAATTGGCCAGACCATCATCAGCCCACATCAAAACATTGTGACTTGACCTTAATCATCCCATCAACCTAAAAGAAAGTCATCAAAGTAAATCCAGACTCGAAGTTGATAAGAATACAGTAAAATTGCTTTGAGTTATAGTTTTGAAATGAAGCAAATAAAAAAGACTTTTCAAAACATCTGAATGCTACAAGCTGCTCGCCTAGGAAGACACTCAATACCAGTGGTGGCGAACCTATGGCATGTGTGGCAGATGTGGCACTCAGAGCCTTTTCTTTGGGCACGCATGATGTTGCCCCAGCACAGAGTTTGCCAGAGTTCATTACTAGAATGCCAGAGGGACGTGGCACTTTGCAATTAATAAGTGGTGTCTGGGTTGCAGTTTGGGCACTCGGTATAAACCAATAGCCTCACTCCTATTCTCAAACAACCTTGAGTCATTAAATCATTGAAATTGGGCAGAGATGTCAGTGAAACAAGTGGCAAAGCTCAGTGACTGAAATCAAAACTATAACTCAAAGCAATCAGTCCAATCAGTAGTTAACACCAGTTAGTCAAATCCATAGGCTAGAGAATGAGGAGAAGTATAACTGTAAGAGTCTCAAGAAGATGAATAAGAGCTAGTGCAATTTAGGTCCAAAGCACACTGCAGAAATAATCCCGTTTGAGGCCACTTTAATTGCCCTGGCTCAATGCTAGGGAATCCTGGGATAGCAGATAATTGTGGCACCAGAGCTCTCTAACAGAGGCGGCTAAATATCTCACAAAACTACAGTTCCCAGAATTTCCTAGCATTGAGCCAAAGCAGTTAAAGCAGTCTCAAGCTGGATTATTTCTGGGGTATGTGTTTTGGACACTAGAACATGTACATTGCTATATTTAAAACCATTTTTATAAGGGCAATAACCAGCTTCTGCATTAATTTAAGTTCATTAAAGTTCAATAAACTAAATGGATTATTTTTATATGCCTTCATAGTGGAAGCCTTACTTCATAGTGGAAGCCTTACCTATTCCTGAACTCATCTTTTTCAATAAGGTAAGCATGGAAAATAGTAGTGACAAGAGATGAAGTTCTAGGTTGCATTTATAAACTGGAGCCAGGTAGAATTTTTCAAAAGATCACTCAAATGGGAAATAGTTGCATCGACATCCAAAAATATGCCATGTCCCTAAATTCAGTTTCTGTACCAGACAACTAAAGCAATCTACAGGTTGTTGTTGTTAAGGGAATGCAAAGAAGATCCAGACAATTATAGATCACTTAGTAAATACTTGTTTAGGATAAATAGGTAGAAAGTATTATCACAGATACTGTAAATGTATCAGACATAAAATAGGCAGTTCAAGGGTTCTTGCATGGCTCCTCTAAGTAGCCTACATCTACCTTCTTCTGGCATTTAATTGATTCCATTTAAGAGAAGTGCCACATATGTGTGTGTATGTGTACACACACACACACACACATACATACATACACACACACATACATACAAATATATATGTCCATACATATAAACACACATACACACGTAAAACACACATACACACACACACATTACTCAAAGAGGATTTTTTAAAAGCTCCTTCCTGCTCAAGAACAAAATAATTGGCCTAGTATAGACTGGTGCTTTGCACCAGTCTGGGGACATTTTAGAGTTTTGTAGGGCTGGGTGTCTGCACGTGCCCAGCCCTACAGTCGTTGCATAGGTGCCATTGTTGCGTGCAGCAATCCATACTGGACACACAACAATGACATCCATGTGGTGCAGCACCCAAACAGTGGGGCGCCACGTGGATGTAATCCATGTGCACGAGTGCACCAATGGCACTCTGTGTGCACCCTAAAAAGAACCCACCAGGAGTGGGTTTTTTTTAGGCCTCCCTGAGACCACGCCGTTTGGTTGGCGCAGTCTCCATCCAGGCGAGAAAGGGGCTGCATCTCACTGCCCCTTTCTCCCTGTCTGTCTAGGCCCTTTGTTCCCATCAGGTTTTTGACAATTTGTGCAAGAAGCCTCTGTAGAAATAATAGTGTCTTCTCACTTAGGCCTGGGACAGATGGTCCCGAAGTGGTGTGCCGCTGCCGATTCTAGGGTTAGAGACCACGCACCAACTACATGATTCCTAATCCTAGTATGTGTGGGCGACGGCCTAATGGCAGCTTCCCGTCCATGCTGGCACTGCCATCTTTACATTCGTAACATGCAGTGGCGACCAGTGGCGGCCCAAAAAGAACCTGTTTTTTCTGGGTTCTTTTTTGGACAGAGGGATGCTGGGCAGTTTGGCTGCTCCGGAGTCCTTCTGGAGGGAAACAGGCTGCCACCAGACCACCCTTTTGGGGTGGTCTGTCCTGGGCCTTAGTTAAGTAAACCACACACAAGCCCACACAGCAAAGACAGGGGGATTAATCAAAAAAGAAACAACCTACCCAGTGTTTATATATTCTTTTTTTAAAAAGAAAAATCAGTGTAAAAAGGCTGCCACAACCATGATTTGAGCAAAGTCATTCTTACAATCTGTGCAACAATTCACTTCATAAATGGAAATACTTCTGAAAATACATACAAAATCCTTTGCCATCTCACCTCACATGGAGGAGAATATAGAAATATTTTGTTCTTCCTCATGCAAATGAGATCAACATGGACTTACATCCCT
>NW_024810021.1:0-3011 GCF_019175285.1 Sceloporus undulatus | reverse complement strand
ATCACATTGAGTCCTGATGTCTTTTCACACTATCAGTTACAGTGTTACGATTTCACTTAAGCTGCTATGGAGGCTGTCTGCACTGCAGAAATAATCTGGTTTGAAAACCACTTTAACTGTTGTGGCTCAATGGTATGGAATTCTGGGAAGTGTAGTTTTGTGAGGCATTTAGTCTTCTTTATCACAGAGCTTTAGTGCCACAGTAATTTACAGTTCCCAAAATTCCATAGCTTTGAGCCATGGTAATTAAAGTGGCGTTAATTTGGGAGAAAATAAGAAGGTGACAGGATTAATATGAATACCAGACAACAAACCCAAAAAGCAAATCAGTCAATTCCTAATCAAAGAAAGTTTTCTATTGATAAACTACAACCCCAAGAAATGAATCAACTACTACTGGACAAAATAGAAAGCCTCTCCAAAAATCTCTCTGTAAGTTTGGCAAAGGAGATGAACAATTTCAAAAAGGAGATAAAACAAGAGATATGGGCGGATTTAAAGGAAATAAACGGGAAAGTGGACACTCTGATTCAGGATAACCAAAAAATCAAACAGAGGGTCGATATAGTTGAATTTAGAACTGAAAAATTAGAATCTGATTTTGCGAAGCTACTATTAAAAAGAGAAGAAGAACTGGACAAAAAAGCGGTATGGGAACAAAAGCTTAGAGAAAAGTGTTTGAAAATCAGAGGGCTACCGGAAGAACAAAATGAGGACTTGGCGGAAAAACTAATAAAGGAAATTGCTAAATTCCTAAAGAAAGACCCTATTTTTTTGAGGAAGAGATCGACAAATTATACCGTATAAACTCCTTTATTGCAAAACAAAAAGGCTGGCCCAGGGATGTAGCAATTTATTTTGTAAGAAAAAGGGTCAGAGATCAGTTTTTAGCAACACATAATAGCACACCGTTTAAATACAACAAACAGGAATTAAAAATTTTGAAAGATGTGCCTGGAAGATTACTAAAGAAGAGAAAAGACTATATCACCCTAACTACATTTTTGAGAAAAGAAAGCATACCTTACCGCTCGGAGACACCAGAAGGTCTAACCTTCTGGTGGAACCAAAAAAGAATTAAAATACAAACACCAGAACAGGCAAAAGCCTTTCTAAGGAAAGCCTCCGAACGAACACAAGAGGGGAATAGTTCTTTGAGCTCAAATACAACGGAAAGGGGAAGAAAGAAGAAGGAAAAAAATGGAAAGGAAACAAGCAACAATCTGCTAGACTCAAGATACAAAGATAACGAAGAAGAGAACGAGGAAGAAGAAGAAGACATAGGAGAGGAGGAAAAGCAAGAGTCCGAGCAGGATTGTCTAAATAACTCATTTTTAGACTTACAGGAAATTAACTCAGAAGAAGATCGGATTAGGAGGGAAGAGGAAAGAGAGGAGGCGGAAAGACAATTTTGACAAATTACCCTATTGAGTAAATTCCAAGTTTATTACTCTCTTGTCTTCTTTTTAAATTGAAAAGTCAATAAACAAATCTGAATAGAATAAATAAAGAAAATCGATCTGTCTGTATGGTTTGAAAGATACAGCCCGAAAATGGCAAATCAATTAAAAATAATCTCCTGGAACGTACAAGGATTAAATACACCCCAAAAGAGAAAAAAAATATGTCATTATTTGTATAAACTTAATCTAGACGTGATTTGTCTCCAAGAAACGAGAATCAAAGAAAAAGATAAAAAGCATTTAAGATTCGTCAAACTAGGCCAGGAATTTATCTCAGCTTCTAAAAATAAAAAAAAGGGGGTGGTTATCTACGTGAATACAAAATACGATGCGAAAGAAATCTATAATGATCCAGAAGGACATTACTTAATAGTAGAACTAAATTGTAGTGAAGAGAAAATATTAGTAGTGGGAGTATACGGAACATTAGAACGTAAAAACAAATTCTACAAAAAACTTAAGAATATAATATTAGGTATAGAATTCGACTCATTGGTAATGCTAGGAGATTGGAACGGGGTAATTGACCCCAAATGGGATAAATTTTCAGAAAAGAAAATTAAAAAACAACAAGGGAAATTGCCAAACGAATTCTTTAATATGATGAATAATTTAGTCATAGAAGATGTTTGGAGATGTAAAAATGGATCAAATAAGGATTTCACCTTTTTTTCCAATCCCCATAAATCCTGGTCACGAATAGATATGATTTTAATATCTGTACATATGATTCCAAAAGTGAAGAAAGCACTTATCCTTCCAAGAATTCTTTCAGACCACAGCCCAGTGCAAATAAATTTGGTATCAGGGAATAAAGACCCCAAATGGAGAATAAATAACACATTATTAAAAGATGAGGAATTGGTTAAAAAACTAAAACAGAGTATTAATTATTTCTTCGAAGAAAATCTGGACAAAGGTACCAACGCTCAAATGGTCTGGGATGCGCACAAGGCGGTTATAAGAGGATGGTTGATCAAAAAAGCATCAGAGGTTAAAAAGAATAAGAATGAGAATTTGGAAAAATTAAATGAGGAATTGAGAAAGAAGGGAAAAAAAATTGAAAGAGAACCCTAAAGATCAAGAAACCTTAAGCGAGACCAAATTTTTACAAAGTCAAATTTCGAATCTAATGGTTGAACAATTGGAAAAGAAAATTAAATTCTCGAAACAAAAATTTTTTGAATTTGCAAATAAACCAGGGAAATTGTTAGCTCACTATATAAAAAAAGAGAAAGCAAAACGCACTATAAGAATGCTGAGAGAAGATGGTAACCTTGTGGTTAACCAAAATCAAATTAAAGATTGTTTTTACAAATATTATAAAGAACTCTATAAGAAACCAATGATTAAGGAGACTAAAATTAATAATTTTATCAAGTCTTTGCAGATTCAAAAAATTACGGAGGAACAAAAAGCAATTTTGAATTCTGATATTACGCCCTGTGAGATTTCCCAGGCCATACGAAAGAGCAAAAATGGGAAAACACCGGGTCCAGACGGCTTCACTAATGAATATTATAAAGCGTGTGAAGAAAGTTTAGTGAA
>NW_024810020.1:0-3011 GCF_019175285.1 Sceloporus undulatus | reverse complement strand
GGGCCAGGAGAGCCGATCACCAGGACTTCCATTTTCTCTGGATTCAAATTGAGTCTCTTTTCTCTCATCCAGCCCATTACCGACTCCAAGCAGGCATTTAGAGGAGAGATGCCATCCTTAGTTACTGCATCAGTCGGAGACACAGAGAAGACTATTTGGGTGTCATCAGCGCACTGATACCACCGCGCCCCGTGTCTCCAGATGATCTCTCCCAGCGGCTTCATGTAAATGTTGAATAGCATGGGACATTATAGACATTATTTTGACAAATATATAGACAAATAGACATTATTTTGTCTTAGGTCCAAAACAGACGGGCAAATGCAATGGTTCTCATTGCACTGGGGGCATAGCGTTTTGATGATGAACATCCCAAACGCACCAGGAAGCCATGCCATTGCCGCACCTTCTGAAAAACCTGCTCCGTTTTGGTTCAGGTGGCAGTTTTTCCATCCAATCTGTTTCTGGGCCTTGAAGGGGCTTCTGCCTTCCCTTCCTCCCACTCCTCTCCCTCCCTCTTTTTATAACAAGTCCCAGGTGAGGTTTGGGCCCAAGGGCAGTGGGCCGCTTTCGGGGGGGAGGGAGGGAGGGAGGGAGGCACCCGTTCCTCGCTCTTGCTCTCGACGGCAACCAAGTCGCCATTTCCAGAAGAATAAACAGGCAGCAATTACAATCCCACCAAGGGCAGACCCCCCCCCCCAATACATCAAGGACTCAGCTCACTTCGTAGGAAAAATCAAGAACCTGGAACTAAAACCTGGAGACATTTTAATCAGCTTTGATGGTCTCCCTGTTCACCAAAGTCCCCATAAAGGACACCATGACACTCATCCGACAGATTGTTCCAGAAGACATCACAGCCCTGTTCAAACATTGCCTCCCCACAAGCTATTTCCAGTGGGACAATGGATGCTACAACAGAGAGATGGAGTAGCAATGGGGAGCCCTCTAAGCCCGGTGATAGCAAGCTTTTACATGGAACACTTTGAAAAGCAAGCCCTGGAAACAGCACCGAAAAAGCCCACAACTTGGTTCCGATACGTGGGTGACACTTTCACCATCTGGAGCCATGGAGACCTGGCTATGTTCCTGAACCATCTGAACAACATCCACCCCAACATCCAGTTCACTATGGAAAAGGAAAAGGAAGGAACACTGCCATTCTTGGAAGTCCTAGTCATCCACAAACCGAACCAACGTTTGGGTCACACAGTGTACAGAAAACCCACCCATAGAGACCGATACTTGCACAAGAACTCCAACCATCACCCAGGACAGAAAAGAAGCCCAATCAAAACACTGGCAGACCGAGCAAAACGCATCTGTGAACCCCACTTCTTGGAAGATGAACTGAAGGACTTGGACCGGGCTCTACAGGCCGATGGTTATTCCAGCTCAGACCTCAGAAGGGCTGCCAGGCCCAGGAAAACCCAGAGGAGGGAAGACAAGCAGCCTCCCAAAGGGAAGGTATTTTACCATACATCCAAGGAGTCACAGGCAGAACAGGGAAAGGGGTGAGGAAGCACAACCTGCAAATGGTTTACAAACCGACAAAGAAAATCCAGCCAATGCTTGGCTCAGCCAAGGACCAGAGAGACCCTCTCACAGCCGCAGGAAGAGTTTAGCGCATACCATGCAGCTGCGGACAAGTCTCCATAGGGACCCCCAAACGCAGAGAGCAAACAAGGATCAAGGAACACGAGAGATGCTGCAGACTGGGCCAGTCAGAAAAACCAGCCATAGCAGAACATGCCACAAACCATCCTGGGCATAAAATGCTGTTTGAAAACACTGAAGTTCTGGACCATGCCAACCACTTCCATGTCAGGATTCACAGGGAAGCCATTGAGATCCACAAACACCTGGACAATGTCAAGAGGAAAGAGGAAACCCTGAAAGTGAACAAGGTTTGGCTCCCAGTCCTGAGGAATAGCAAAATCAGGACTCAGCAAATGCCAATGGGAAACCACTCAGAGTCAGGGGCTTTCCCAGCAGATGATGATCCCCAATTAGCAGACACTCATCCTCCTTTGCATGAGTCTCCCAGGCTGAGGCTGGCCTTCAGCACAGAACAAGACACATGCAAACCACTCCTGCATTAATCCCAGGCTCACACAGCAGATATATATGCACCCAACTTGTTCCAGGCAAAGCATTCTCTGAAGAAGCCAAAGCCACAGTCAGGAGGAAACTCTTCTAGAGCCTGACATTCACAGAGCCCCCCGAAAAGCCCACAAAAAACTAAACAAGCAGCAGGCTTCTAGGCTGGCCAGGCTTGGCCTTATCCATGGCCTGAGGGTGGCCTGGGTCTGGCCAGCTGCCCCTTGGTCCATCCCTGTTTCGGAGGGCCACTGGACAGTTGACCCCACCCGGCCACGGACGCTCTCCGCCGCCATACAGGACCCCAAGGGATGCTGTTTGTGTTAACTGATTCATAAATCACAATCCATAATGGGATACAGAAGAAGAAGGAGTGATTGAAGACTCTGTGGGCCAAGAATACAGGACACACAACCAAAATAAACAAATGGGGGGAAGTCTGGGAAAGAACAACTAAAATAACTTTAGCACAAAACCTGAGCAAAAATGCATGTAAAATGCATTATAATGGTCCATTCTAGATGGTAAAATGCACAAACAAGTGGACCCAAGTTGTTGGAAATGTTGAGAAGGAAGAGGCGCATGGCATCTCGGATGGCGCTCATGTCGGAAGGCAAAGAGACGTTGGAGTTCTGTGTGTCAAAAAAGAGATTGGATACAAGATGTTATATGGCCCCAGAATGATAGGTATTGACTTTGATCGAAGAGGGCATAGAGAGCCAAAAGGAAAGAAGTTTGTACTAGATTGATCACGGTGGCTAGATTAGAGCATGCAAAGACTTGGAAACAATCATGGATACCCGCTATGCAAGATTGGACGACAGAATTAGCTGATGGGAGGAAATAAATTAGAAGCGCTTTCACAGAGCTAGGAGCACAGAAAAGCCCTTTTTGTTCTTCTTAACCTCTCT
>NW_024810019.1:0-3011 GCF_019175285.1 Sceloporus undulatus | reverse complement strand
TGTACTGTGTATATTTACCATTCTAAAATTGTTCTTGAAAATTAATTCCAGAACTTTCCAAACTTTGTGTTGAGTATCTATAGCAGAGTCAGAAATATGTGGCTCTCAGATATTACTGAACTCTCAACTCCCAGTTGCTCTAGCCATCATAGCCAAGAGTGGGCATTGCAGTCCAACAGCATTTAGGCCACGCAATCCCACCCTTGATCTATAGACACTCTCACTGTGTAGTCTATAGAATAATGGCTCTGGTTTTGATTACTTTCTAATAAGGACCACAGATTAAGACTGCAATCTTGAAGACACAATCAGCCCTCCATATTCACTGATTCTGCATCCACAGCTTGAAAATATTTTTTAAAATTCCAAAAAAGCAAGCTTTCATTTTATATAAGGGACACAATTTTATTGCCCCACTCTGTTTCATGAGACTTGAGCACCTATGGATTCTGGTATCCATGAGGAGTCATGGAATCAAACCCCAGAAGATGCCAATGGCCCAGTGTAAATACTAGATATAGAGGCGTTACAAACCGCTGCTTTGCGGAGGTCTCCCAGCACTGCTGTTTGCTCCGTGAGGTAGCCGCCGCAGCCAAACCGCGCGGCTCCCTTACGGAGCAAAAAAGAATCTCCAAAATGGAGCTTCTTCTGGCGGTGCGCTAATGACGCTGCGAGGCGCTAATGGCGCACTCGCGACGTCATTAGCACCGTGCGACGTGAGGACGCACAGCGTCCGTTACGTCAAGATGGCGGCGGACATGTGGAACGGCCGCCGCCATTTGTTACGGACAGAGTCCGTAACAGGAATAGGGGCGTCTGGAAGAGACACCCCTTTTTTAAACTGGGACGTCCTGAGGACGTCCCAAGTGGCGGTTTATAACCCGCCATACTTCTCAACAAAGATGCTTAGGTTCAGACGGCTGGACAACAAACTCAGATTTATTTAAGGAATGTTTCAAGCATCAGCTGTAGGAAGATATCATTAAATATCAAACTGCAGGCTTTGCTGTATGAGCCCTCTTCTCACTGCAGTTGTGCTTGTCAGTGTAAACAGAATTATACTTATTTGTAGTCACATATTACTACATATCTTTTCAATCGTGTGACTGCCGCCATCACACTTGCTTCCTGACTCCCCCCTAACACTGCCTCGCTGTCCCCTTCGCTCTCCAGTATATCTTACAGATTTGGGGGGGGGGGGTGTCACATAAATTATGGATTAGAGGCAATCTGAAGGGAGAAGCGGGAGATATAAATAAAAACTTATTTATTATATATATGTGTGTCATAAATATCTCCAAAGCTATTTTTTCCAAATCTAATCAGGATTTAAAAGCTGTGTGTAATAATCTCCTAAGAATCACCATGCCATAGTATTTCCAATTTCTATGTATGGGTGTGAAAACTGGATAGTGTAGAAAATTGACAGGAAGAAATGTGGTGATGGTAAAATGTTTACAGACAACATGGACTACTTAAAAGATAAATCAATGGGTCCAAAAAGATAAATCAATGGGTCCAAAAGCAAATCATGTGAAATCTCACTAGAGGCTAAGGGACTTGACAGATGAGTAGCTCTGCACCGCCCGTTTTTGCCCTGAGTTGGTGCTACAGCAGCTGCATGCTGCAACACCGCCACGCTGCCAAAAAGAAGCTGCCTAGAGTGGCTTCCTTTTTACACCATCGTAAACAGGAAAGGGCGCTGTCATGATGCCACTACCTGCCAGTGACGTCTGGACTCTGCACAGCGCTTGCGTCATCATGCAGCCCCCATGTGGATGAGAGGCTGCCATGATGGCGCCGCCATTGCAAATTAGGGTTTAGGAGCATGCGGTTGATGCACGCTCCCAATCACTAATTTTGACCCAAGGATGATGCTTTCCGCCTGTCTGTACCGGGCCTAAGACAACTAAACTGAGGCCATCCTACTTTGGACATATGAGATTATGTGACTCAAAGGAAAAGATGGTAATGCTTGGTAAAGTGGGAGGTAGTAGGAAAAGAGGAAGATTGAGAGATATAATCAAGGAAGACAGAACCCTGAGATTGCAAGACCTCAGCAGGGAAGCTAATGATCAAGGAAATTGGAGATCTCTCATTCGTTGGGTTGAAACCAACAGCATATAACAGTAACAAATATTACAGGCAAAGTTAAGCATATGTCTAAATGTATAAACAGGCCTTTCCAAAAGTGTTTAACTCTGGTTGAAACACACTTTACACAGGTGTAAATTTCACTGATTCAATGGAACTCAATTCTTTGTTTGTGGGTGGCAGAATCTCTGCCATCTGTAATGCAGAATTTGCCCTATGTCTAAAAATGAAATATGCAATTAAGTATTTTTTATATAACCTCTTTTGGATCAGGCAGCATTCATATGGAGATTTGGGGCCTATTTAGTGCCCATTTTCAGAATCAACCTCAGCATCAATACTGTGACCCTTATATTATTGATTTATTTGCGCTGTTGTCTCTTCCAGCGTGTCCATTAATTTCTTCTGTGTCATTTTAAGGCTAACTATGTTGCAGTCCTGTACCCAGTTACCTTCCTGGGAACAATCCCCACTGAACCCAACAGGATTTATTTCCATATAGATATATATGATTGTGCTTGGGTTGCCTAGGCATGCTCAAGATAAAATCTTCTGTATAGTTACTCAGAAGCAATGCACATTGGTTCAAAGAAATTGAATGGTGTATAAATTTGGTATAATAAAACCCTGTTGAAAACAACAAGCTTTACCTGCAAGTAAACATACACAAGGGGATCTACAAGATTGCTATCAGTATACAGCATGTTAACCTGTAGTTGAAGTTTTATTCTGTTTTATTAAGCATGACTTGAGCAAACTACTACAGAGATGACAAAGAAAACGGCTTAGTCTTTATTCTTTAACTTGTTTTCCTCAGCAACATCTAAGGGCTTGTCTACACGGCTGAAAAACACATTAAAAATCTGCTCGCCCTGCAAATCTGGGGCAATAAGGCCACACAACATGCAGCCTTATTG
>NW_024810018.1:0-3011 GCF_019175285.1 Sceloporus undulatus | reverse complement strand
ATCATCATCATCATCATCATCATCATCATCATCATCATCATCATCATCCTGCTTTTCTCCCAAGATTGGGACCCAATCTTGAAAAAGAGAGAGGGAAGAAAGCTACATGAAAGGCAGCTGTAATTTAGGCTGAACCTTAGGAAGCACTGTGGCAAACCTTTGTGAACTGTGTGAGGGAATGTGGAAGTTTACAACATAACCAAATTTCCATGGGGATGGAATAGAAAGAATTTGCCACCCTCCCTATCATAACTTGGAAAACAGGCAGAGTTTCTGCCCTGATTTTATACTGCATTTTGCCCTGAGTATCTCTAAAGTATTTCCATATTTTGGTCATATAATAAGATGACATGCCAAAATCAAAAGGCAGTAGGAAAAGAGGATGGTTTGATCCCATCAGGGAAGCCATGGCCCTGAATTTGCACAAGTTCAGAAAGACTGTTAATAAATAACGGGATCTGCTGGTGGGCTCATTTTTGATGGAAGGGTTGTCACTAAGTGACATAATTCAACTCATATTAAGTTGGGTTTTACACATGCTTGTTCCATTAAGGGTAAGTTACAACTGGTGGGGTGGAGGAGAGGGGAGTTTTAGCATACAGAGTTATTTGAAAACAAGCAACAGCAACTTTGAAAGCCCAGAACACAAAGCCTGAGTCCCTTTCCCCAGGCATGTTAGAAGACAGATGAATGGACATGGGATGGGGACCAAATGAAAAGATTGGGACTCTGGAAGAGAGTCCCAAGACCAACAAACTGACTCATATTTAAGTTGAATAATAAGCAACTGCTCTAAAAGCAAACAGGTGATGGGTTTCACTATTAGAATTAAGAAAAGTAACATTTTTGGAATCCTAGAATTATTTTTTTCCAGGCTCTGGTCTTAAGGCTGTGTCTGTACTGCAAACCAAAATGACAGGCCAAAAATAAAAAGGCTACTTTACTTTCTCCTTGCACCAAAATATAAGCTTCTTCTCAAAAAAGGCACCATCTATCTCCCATCCTCCATTATAAAACTCCTTGTTCCTTTTTCCAAAATGACCACTTCAATATGGAAAATACGCAGTGATTATAAAGTTAATTTTATACACTGCTGTTAATGTAATTTGGCTTGCAATATAGATGTAGAAATTGGGGTGGCAATTCCAATCTTCTTTCCTCCCTATGAATGAATGAGAGTTGAGACATTAAAAAGGAAAGATCATTAGCTGGCAGGCATATTGCCACATGCTGTGATCTCTTGCAGAGGTGGGAGAGAGGTCAGCTCGGGGCCAGGTGTATTCCATGTCAGGTAGTCAAGGCATAAAGACAGAGTTCAAAACACCAGACAAGGATTCATCTAGCCCTTAACTCCAGAGATAAGAGAAGATTATTGCTTGCAGCAATATGCCTGCAGGCTAATGATTTTTTTGGTCTCTCACTTCTCTTTCATATGAATGTCAGTGTAACCAGAGAAGGAATTAAAGACTAGCAGCACAATTAACCCATACATGCTGTATCTTAGCATTTTATGATTAAAGGCAATTTATGAAATGGATTTCAGTCACCACCTCTGGGAAAAACAAAATGCTTAGAGCCCAGGAAGCCTAATGCTCAGACCAGTTTACATTAATCTGGTAGTACCAAAGGGCTTTAAAGACCCTCAGTGATGCTGCTCTGTACGAAGCCCTGAAGCAGGGATCAGACTAGTGTGGGACTCAGGCAAACACACATGTGGCCAAGGTCAACTAAAGTGAGAAGTACTGAAAGAGAGGACCAGCACGTTAACATACTCAGGGATTACTCAGTTCTTCCCAACTTGGAGCATTATACCACATGGCTCCTGAAACTAGAAACCAAAGAAGCCAGTGGAGTTCTACTGAGCGATAAGCATCTGGAAGAGCAAGGTTTATAGAAGGCCTGTGTTTCAAATCCACCTTGACAACTTTGTCAAATACAGTGGGCCCTCCACATTCATTGGAGTTAGGGGCACAGGATCCCAATGAAATGGGGGGGGGGGGGGGACACCAAACACAAAAGCTACTCTTTTTTAACCTGAGAAAACACATCTCTAAGAATCTGTATCTCCTCCAGCACATCTCTATGGCCATCATTCAGCAGAAGTTGACTAGGAATTCCACTGGATGACTTGTTTTCTCTGGGACTCTAGCTCCTCCAGTGTGATTTTATGGTCAAAATCTGGCAAGTCGCGCTGGAGGAGCTAGAGATTTCCAGAGAGAACGTATCAATCAAACCCATGAATAATCAAATCCTCAAAAGTCAAAGCCACAAATATGGAGGGTCAATTCTAGTCATAATACCAAAGGACTCTTAGGGTGAGTATTAAGAACAGCCATGATATCTGAGATGCCAAGTTGCATTAGACTTTGCTGGCATGAACTGAGGCTTTCCCACTGAATGTTGACTACAGGATTGCCACTTCTATAGTCACAATACACAATACAAACTCCAATACAGATTTCACCCACAGTCTAATGCCACCTTACCCAACTTGGTGAGTTCCAGACATGGAGGACTATGACATCTGTTATCCATAGCTGGTATGGCCATTGGCCTAGATGGCTGGAGATGGTGGCAGCTGTGACTCAAGACACCTGGACAAGTATCAGGTTGAGGAGGACTAGCTTTGAAAATGGACTGTTGTAGAAATACATAATATTTTTCATCAGAAAAAGTGGAAGGAAGAGTTCTTCATAACCATTGTGTGCATTGCTTCTTGAAACATTCTGCTTTATACAGCTTTTAAAGGAAGGAACACTAGTTTATCACTATATGAACAGACAAACACACTAGATAGGACTTCGGTGTGATCCAGCACGAGGCGTCCCATGTGGGTAGGGATGCCATATCCCGCCTGTAGGCGGGGCAATCCCGCTTTGGGCGGTGCCATCCTGGTCCCAGTCCGGTTTGGCGCCAAGACCAGGACAGCACCACCCGTGGCCACCTCCGTCTCCGCGTGCACCGCAGGGTCCTCCAAGGCCTCGCTGAGGCCTGGGAGCGCTCTCCACGGT
>NW_024810017.1:0-3011 GCF_019175285.1 Sceloporus undulatus | reverse complement strand
AATTCCCTCTGCTAAGATCATCAACGTGAAGTTGACATTTGATGGGGGGGGGGGCGGCAAGGGAGGAAACTTACTAAAAGAGCATCATTTCTGCAGCTGAACTTTATTGCAGATGTTTTCTGCACACCTTCGGTGTGTTATATATATCATATTCTTGGACCTCTTTCTTAGCTATTATTATAGATGATTTGTGAATGGTCAAGCATAAAGCAAGACTGCAGGATGTAATGATGAGGTGTATAGATCTATCATCATGGAAACCTATGGGTCAGAGAGTAGGATTGCCAAATCCTTGCCTAAAAACAGCAACTTCCACTTATATTCAGCTTAGAAGAGCTGTTCCATCACCTGACTCTACAATCTTCTTTTCTACTTCCTCTCATATGTGTATGCAAAAGAAATCTTATATACTCCAAGCATGGAGATGATGCTGGTCAGGAGGTAAAGCAACTGCCACTTCACTATATACATAAAGAGTATATAAAAGCTGCTATCTGTACTAGATAAGACTAGGCAAAACTGCACGGACTGGAGCTGTGATGATTTTGGTTATCCTAATTCATAGAACTGTTCATTAGGTCAAAGAAAAACTATAAGTAAAAACTTTGAAGAGCAAATTATAATTTAGGATACTAACAATTGGTTAAAAAAAACTTTTAGGTATGTTTAATACTGAGTTAAGTACTGAAATATTAGTGAAGTAAAGAAATCAAGTGGGATCACTTGTACCTGAATTTCTTAATGACATCTAGAAATACTATATGACTGAGTGATGTATGCAATGAAGTCACTATACCCCATTCAGACATTTAGAAAGCATGCTGAATCAGAACACAAAGAGCTCTGCCCACCTGTGATCTGGAAATTGGAGTTAGTCCTACCCTCTTCTAATCTGGAGGTAATGTTGTTAATGGCCCTCAAGTAATTTTGGACTTATGGCAACCCTAAGGCTGCCATACCACAGGATTTTCTGGACGATATTTGTTCTAGTTGGGTGGGTTGTCTTTGCCTTCCTCTGAGGATGAGAGAGAGAGAGAGAGAGAGAGAGAGAATGACTTGTCCAAGATCACAAAGTGGGTTTCCATGGCTGAGTGGAGTTCAAACCCTAGTCTCCAGAGTCATAGTCCAATGCTCAAACCATTACACGATGCTGGCCCTCACATCTAGAAAGTGAAACCCTAAAAATAAGGGGTTTCCCATTGTGCAAGTACTTCCATTTAAACTTGTCATTCACCATGTAAAGTGACATGTTCATTCAGTCTGCTTTCTACGTGCCAATTTTGGCCTTGTATCTACTATAGCTTTCATAGGTAACAATAATGTCCACCCAATCTGAGTCTGTCATATTCATAGCACTTCATAGAAACGACATTAATCCTAATGCAGGATTTTGATCTGAATGTTGCTTTGAATTGCTGGATGGGGAACAGTGGTACAAAAAGTAATTTATCCAAGTTTTGAAAATTGTAGTTATTTATACACTGTTTGTATGAATGCCATTATTAATGTTGTATTTCTCAAACCAAGTTACCTTAACTCATCATATTTTCAATTTCTCCCATTTCCCTCATCCTATTCTTTTAGGGGCAGCTTTTATGAATCTGGCATTTTGTTTTTGAGAATTCATCCATGCCGCCAGTTATTTTTTTCCTCACTTGAAGTCATAATCTTATATTTGTAACATTACAGTTAGCTGCCCTGAAGATAATTCTGATTTCACGGAAGATTTTGACTTCAGGTGAGCAAAAAAGAAAAAGCAGATGGAGCTAATCAGTCCTCCTTCTTTTTTCCTTCCTCTCAAATGTTTAATAGTGTCTCACTATCTGAATGGATGGCAGAATTTGCAAGATATTCTTTTCACTTTCTTTGGCCCTTAACATTTACTGGCCCAACAAAATACTATATGCCTTCATCTGTTCTTGCTTTGTCTTCTGAACTCAAGCAGAGCATTGAAGTTGAATCAAAATAAATGCTTCAGTTGACTACCCTAATTTATTCCTATCAGGATTTTTATTCTCAAATCTTTAGGGATATTTTAAAAATTGTACTGATTATTGGAAAAGGCCAAACCCAAACTGCAGTACGAGGAAAAGAGAAATAGAGACTGAATAACATTTTTTTCAGAATGGGGCAAATCAGACGTCACTTCTATACAAGGGTTTCTTGTGCACAAGGTGGTGCCAAGACTTTTCTAAAATTAGATACTGTTTAGAAAGCCATCTCTGTGTGTTATTAGCCATAGTCCATCAGCAACTAAAGTATGCTTAAAAACACTTGAATCCTTATCATATCACAGCTATGCCTTAATTTTTCTAGAAAAATATGACAGCTGGTACCTCTGTAATTAATACTAAATAACATTATGTGTTCTTTTTTAAAAATAGACTATTGCAAAAACTCTGAAGATAATATGTGAAGTTTTAACCAATGAGAATGACAGTGGACCAGCTCGCATCCCTTTCAGTACTTTCCAGTTTCTCTACACTTACATTGCTGAAGTAGATGGAGAGATCTCAGCCTCCCATGTCAGCCGGATGCTGAATTACATTGAGCAAGAGATGTAAGTATCCTTGGTGTAGCAAATACGTTGTTCAGGTAAAGCAAGGTTAACACAACCACTGCAATAACAGGTAGTATGATGGTGTACAGTAGCATATAACAAAAGATGTGAAGATCTGTAGCTAATTCTTGTAACTGGTTTGTTCACAGAACTGTATATATAAGATTCACATATTAAGCAGTATAATATTAAACTGTTTGATGGTTGGGGACTGGGAAAATCCTACTGTCTGACTCAATATGCATCTAAACTTAAAATTTCTTAAAATTTTGAGCATGATGTTTGAGAATATAAAATGTTCCATGCTAACTTCCTCCCTGGAAATCCTGTTCTATTTATAAGAAGAAAAATTAAGCACATGCTGAAGCACTTGCGTATCTTGTCAAATATATCCATATTTTTTTCTGTTGAGAGAACATTTTGTAACACTTTGGGGGAACTCATAACTTCT
>NW_024810016.1:0-3012 GCF_019175285.1 Sceloporus undulatus | reverse complement strand
AGGAGACCAGGCAGGCTGGCTTTGTACGTGCCGCTGCCCCGACACGCTCTTACTTTTGGAAAGTAAGAGCCTTCAAACTAGAAAAGAGGAACTTAAGGAGAAACTTTTCTTTGCCATTGGTGCTCACCTGTACTGCTAGATGACACACAGCAGTGCTACAAAAGATACCTAAGTGGGAATTCTGTGGAAGAAAGAATACAGTTGTTATAGGAAAAACTGTATGTCATGTTGAATGTGAAATATACCATGAGTTCAGTACAGCTCTTTCTGTTATGTAAGTAAGTACAGTTGTATCTGAGAGGAAAACAGTTTGTTGGAAACATTGGTGTAGGTACAAATTGTGGGGTGCAATTTGAGTTTCCCAGAATGTTAACGCTTTAAAGGGAAACAAAACTAAGTATGAAAATAAAAACTTGTCAGAGTCTATCTTTCACTAGCAGTATACAACAGATTATATTTTAATATGCTTTCCTAAAAAATAAAGACTAACTCAAAGAAAAACAAACATGTAGTTTGTGGTTTAAAAACAAATAATAATGACTTAAATATATACATAAAAAAACTAGAACCTAATCTAACTAAAGATAGTTATATATAGCAGGAATATATACTGTATGTATATGTGTGTGTGTGTGTGTGTGTGTGTATATATATATATCAGGCTAGCAGCCAGGCTAGAGACACACACCAACTGTAAGACTAAAGAGAGAGGAACCTAAATAGGAAACCCTATCTATATAATGAGGGGAAAGAGAATGCATAGGTTTCTTCCAACACCAGTGGACTGCAAGGAGGATTATCCCTGGCTCTCCAGCCAATGGTGGCTGCCCTGACAGCACCTGCCCTATCCAAACTCCATTCTCTGACTTCCCCTCCCACACCTTTAGCTGGAGTGAAGCACTGCAGATAAACAACAGTATTCTACATTCTTCCCCCGTTGGCCTAGCTTTGCATTGACAGAAAAGGAAGACTCTGGTGTGTGTATCTGGATGGCCACTTGGGAAACTGGGACAATTTTTATAGACATTCCAATGAATTTTAAAGGGTGTCTGGAATGCAGGGAGTAGGGATGTGATGTAAGGGGCACATCAGAAGTACTAGAGGCAGTGGAATATTCACTGTTGTCCATATCAAAGCACTGGGGATAGTCAAAGCCAGGAATTACCGAAGAGCCAACAGGGCAAATCCTCAACTCACCCCTTGCCTAGCCCTGAGCCACCAACAGTCTCTCGCTGTTGCCTTGCCCATTACTAGGACCTTGCTTGCTCACCATCCAATAGGGGGATCATTAAGGTTAGAGGGAACAAACAACTTCACAGGAATTTCATTACGAGTGACAATAATGACACGAATGTGCTTGGTGGGTGTAGATAGGGGGAGGGGGAGGAATGAGGGCATTGCCTCTACCAGATAATAATTCTGGTCCCCAATTAAATTTTCCCTCATCCCTCAAATTTCTAGCATTGCAGTAGCTTAAAAGTTCTGTTGTTGCTGTTACTGCTGTGTGCTATTACCTCATTTCCAACTTGTGGTGACCCTAAAGGGATCTTCTTGAGGTGCTTTTGACAAGATTTGTTCAGAGGAGGTTTATCATTCTCTAAAGCTGGGAGAGTGTGAGGCCTGAGCAGACAGGCAAATAAAGCTGCTTTGGGTCACTTTGGAAGTATGCTATTTAAATTATGCATATGTCCTAAGAGACCGAACGCTGTGCCAAAGCCACACTCAAGTCCTAAGGATTGGAGCTCAGCTTTGGCGCAGCTTCTGGCCTCTTAAAATGCACATGTCATTTAAACAGCATACCTCCAAAGTGACCCGAATCAGCTTTATTTTGCACTCTCTGCTCAGGCCCTGTGGTTAAAAAGTTGTTTCTCAATGAGGGATTGGAAGTCTGTGGAGAGATGAGTGTTTGCAGACTGATACAAGAAATTGGAAGTGTGGGTTATTCCCTTCAGTACTGAAGTAAAGAAATCATCTTCCTCCTTTCTCCCAGCTCTCTACTGTGCAAATTGTCAGTGAAATAAACCATGGATCATCCACCTCTTGCTTTGTTTGCTTCTATTGCTTGCTCCACAAATTTTGTATGTGTATGCTGTAAGATGAGCTTCTTTCACTCTTACAATCTTTGAGTTTCATTAGTGAATGAATTGAACTTGTGCACGTTTCACATCAAAAAAGAGCAGAAATGTTTTAGAGTGTTATTTTGATACTTGGAAGATGTGACTTGAAGTCCACACTGAGCTCTAGAACTTACTGGGTGACTTTAAGCTAATTATTCTATCTGCCCCTGATGTACCTCATAGGGTTCTGGCAAAAATAAAGGGGGGAAGAGGAGAGCTATATAGACCATCTTGAACTCATTGGAAGGAAAGCAGGATATAAACATAAACCTAAACAATTTAAAAATCAGCTATGATTTCTGTAATTGGATGACAGTACTAGCAATTAAATCTTGACCTTTTACAGCCCTTTTCATAAAGAGCACACCAGCATACTTGCAGCAAACTCAGTTCCTACATGGCATTTTATATATAGCAATACATGTGCATTTCTCCCACAAATATGTAAATTTTTAAGCAGTCTTAAATCACTAGAATGCAGAACAAGATGGTTCAGAATATGGTGCTACGCTCAGTGTTCCATGCTTGGCAGAGGGCTGGATTCATTCCAAGGAGAGTTGTTCCCTTTGTATGAATCACATTGGAGACTTATGCTATTTTTAAAATTACAAGTTTTTTAAAAGTGATCTAACAATCGAGGATTGGAGATGGAAGATGCTGGATATCTACGAGATGGAGAAATTGACACACCTGGTAAAAAAACAGACCTTTGGAAGATTTCTATGAAGAGTGGAAGGTTTGGAAAACATATCTGAGTAATTTAAAGGAAGATAAGTAAGTTTATCGCATGGGGCTTAAACCGCTCCCCAGCGCGTTCTAATGGGGGCGAGCGGGGGTGCGCACGGAACGCGATGGGCACCGGATGGGGACCAAAACGCGACTTTATCGCACGGGG
>NW_024810015.1:0-3012 GCF_019175285.1 Sceloporus undulatus | reverse complement strand
CCCTTGATCTAGACACTATACTTCTATTGATGCAGCCTAAAATTGCATTGGTTTTTCCCCTGCCACATCACACTGTGGACTCATGTTCAACTTGTGGTCTACTGGGCTCCTAGATCCCTCTCACACGTAATTTCATTCAGCCAGGTGTCCCCCATCCTAGATCTGTTCATTTCATTTTCCACGGTCCCAGACAGGAGGAAAAGGAGGAAGAGCAGGAGGCCCTTTAGCAGCTCCAGGCCCAGCAGTGAGGCTGCAGCTCCCGCAGCCTGGGAGGAGGAGGGAGAGCCGCTGGGGGTGGCACTCGGCCCAGTCCTCCCTCCTAGACTCCACGGCTCCTTCCCTCGGTGTGGGCAAAAGCCCTATGAAGCCCTGGCCCCTCCACTCCTAACGATGTTTCAACAGGAGGGATAAAGAGGGAGGGCAGGAGGCCTTCTCACATCTCTTGGAGCACCTGCGCCTTTTTCCTCTCTCCCTCCCCTTTTTGTCCAGTCCTGTCCTGGGCAGGAATATTTGTTGATAGTGTACGCTTGCTTATTTTAACCTTTTGACTCTTACCTGCATCTTTTGTCTATGGGGGCATGAATAGATTTATTTTCGTCTGTATATGTTGCATCTAGTTGGGATATTGTCTATTGGTGGAGTTGCTGTTGCAATTCTCTTGATATCTAACATATACTAGGTACTCCTTTGTGACAGAATGGATACAGCTAGGAGAGATTGTAAACTTCTGGAAGCTTCTCCTTTTTTGGCCCAATCTCCCAAAGAAAAAACTGTGCAAACCAAGATTACCCAATACTATACAAGAGTAGACAAGACTCTGCTGACAGATAGACTGAATCTAAAGTGGAGCCTAAGACTACTCAAGTGAGAGGAGCATCCCCTCCAAGCGGAATACAAGTGCTAGATTGGTCGCTTGATAGCATTGGCTCCTTGGTGCTTGCACTCAAGAGCTCTTCCCTCCCAAATCTTGCCTCCAAGATAGAAAATGCAGTATCAACTAAATCATAGGATACTTTTAAAATTGGAAATCCTCCTCCTCTCAAACCTTCCAACTCTGAGATCACTGTCATAAACCAATGGAGTCAAGGGAAAGTACTGCCTGATAACAGTAACAGGCTAAATGGTCCAAATACTGAGGTTTATGGATGGCTCTCTACATTGACAGAAGACTTAGCAACAATAAAAAAACATTTAACTGAATGTCACCGTTTGCTAACCGGGTGGGTCTGCATCTGCAAACTTTGTCCTCTATTACAAAGGAACAGGAAATGAATCTGGAGTGTGATAAAGGGACTATGTCGCAGTTAATGTCTCCCACACAAAATGTAGAAAGTAACCAAGAGAAGGGATTTAAGTGGAGAAACCTTACTAGTAAAATAGTGGGAAATCCTAGAAAGATTTGCAAAATTGAAAAATGCTTAAACCCAAAACCACAAAAACAGAATGAAACACCGGCTAAGAAAAAACCTAACACCAAGGAAATAATGCCTCTCCGGGATTCAATGGCCGAGAATATGACACAAAGTATTTATTTATTTATTTATTTAGGTATTTATATCCCGCCCTTCAGCCCTAATAGCTATCAGGGTGGCTTACATTTATTATTATTTTTAACCAGACAGTTCCCTGCCCACAGGCTTACAATCTAAAAGACACGACACAAAAGGAGAAGGGAATGGTGAGGGGGGAGGGGATCAGGTCCAGCATTCTTCTCTCCCTCTGAGGCCTGGACCAAGGCAGATGGACCGGAGGGAGGGCTCTGCTTCTTCCAGGCAGGCCTGGTGGAGCTTGCCTGCCTCTCTCTCCCAGATGGTGGCTGAAGGGAGGGCTGTCTTCTTCGAGGAAGGCAGTTGGAGCTCGCCTGCCTCTCTCTTCCCTTCCAGATGGTGGCTGAAGGGAGGACTGGTCTTCTATGTATGAACCATCTTTATAACAAGAGACCAAATAGAGAGCCTCCTACTCCCAAACTGGGAAAGAAACCACCACTGAATGCCACCTCCGTTGTTTCTGCAAAGCATGTTATGCCGAAAAAACCACGAGTATCTAAATCTTATTTAAACTTACTTTCTTGTGAAAGGCAGAAAATGGCACTAACAAACCACAAAAAATGGAAGTTAGTTCTTATTCAACATGAAATAATATTGTCCAACTATCCCAAACCTGCCGGTATCCTCACTCAAAACGAATGAAAGCGACATCTTCTAACCCTTCTAGAAGAGTCCTGTCCAAAACAAATCACTGCCAAGGATATCTCCCAGATAAAATACATATATTTCAATAACTTCAAAGCACAAGCGCAAATTACGTCCAGGGAATCAAAGTTTGCCACTCTTCTTTGTAGATGTAAATCTTTATTTGCAGCCAAGAACATATATGTCTCTAGGTTCTTTGTTAATGCAGCTCCTCCACAACCGCTGATACACTTTACATCTTGCACGCTTAATACATTTCCCATTGTAAAGCTGGTAATGAAAGACCATGAATCTGAGGAACGCAGGGATTAAGCCTCAAATATGACTAGAACTAGAGAAGAATGCAGCCCCATGAATGACGTGAACCTTAGAAACCCATCAATCCTTCCAATCTCGGAGAAAGAAAAAGGATTAATCAATACTTCTTTGACTAGATCCCAATCTGCTCCAGAAGAAGGACCAGAGACAAAATCTAATAAATATCAGATTAAATGAAAAATATCCCACAACTGAAGGCTGTGAAAGAAAGGAGAACAGAGATATGGTTATAGCAGAGATAAACCCCCGTCATGGACAGAAATGAGATGTTTAGATAATACAGAGAATGGCTTGCTTCAAACTGGCAGAATCCAAACTGCTAGGTCAATAAATCCAAGTGGCCCTGTAATCTCCAACGTTAGCTGTGTCCATCCTTCCCTAGAAACCATAGAGGAAATAACAGAAAATGCTAGTGATATACATGGTCAGAACTGTAAACGACACAGAATCTACTTTGGCTACTTCTGCAAATCAACCCATTCCACCAACCGAACTCCAACCT
>NW_024810014.1:0-3012 GCF_019175285.1 Sceloporus undulatus | reverse complement strand
GCAAGCCTAGGATAGTAGGCCCTGTCCTATAGATTTTCAACCTCAGGCAGGTTCACATGGGGAGATACAGTTTTTCAGATTGTCTGGAGCAAAGCTATAGATCATCCCAGAAACAAACCTGTAGACAGGGAAGCTATTTCAACAAGGGAATTAAATATGTTCAATGTAAATGGCTCCCAGTCAACAGCGTGGCCGCATCATTCTGAACTCAGTAAAGTTTCCAATTTCCAAAGAAAGCCTCATACAGAGTGCATTATAGTATTCCAAACCGGTTGTAGTCAGGACATTTAATCTTTCTTGAACTATGTTAATCAGAACTGAACACAGAACATCATCTGAGCTCTGACCAGAAATAGACTGTTCCCGCCCCTAGAAGCTTATAGTTCAACACAGAGGTGGCAAAATAGGAAATAGGAGCAACTATGGCCTGAGGTGGAGGAAAGGAGGAGACCTTTTATATGGGAATGGAGGAGTGAACGTTCCAAGCATGTTAACTGCCCTGACTACTCTGAGCCAGGATGAAGGCACTGCTTCCAATGGCACGCACAGGGGGCAGAAGCAAGGTTGTGTAGGACAAAAGTGTGTATGATCCCAGCGCCTATTCCTTTGTGTCCCTGCTGGCTACAAATGTGGAGGACACAGTTGCATTCCTCCTCCAGGTGGCCTCTGCTTTTGGAATCCTGTGTGTAGATTCATCACTTGCATCTGGCAGCAAAATAACTTGGGACACTTCTATCAATTGGGATACCAAGGCACAAGGTGGAGGAGGGGGCAAGACCACGGAGGGTTTCACATCAAAAGCACTTGGAAGGAAGGAAGGAAGGAAGGAAGGAAGGAAGGAAGGAAGGAAGGAAGAAGGCTACTCTAACAACTAAGACTGAAGATACATGCAATGCGTCTCTGTGAGTGGGTAGATGTACACACATATATGCGTACTCATACGGTACTCATATATGCATGTACGTCTACCCACCCACACAGATAGGTTGAGCTGTTTTACATTCAATTAATTTCTTTTAGAAGAAGCATGATATTTTGAAACTCTCCTAACAAGCCAAGCTGAGATGATCTCTCATGTCGTGTTAGGTGAACAATAAAGATCTGCCCTGGTACATTTGTGTTTGAGAAATCTATTCCACTGAGGTCTGACTCACTATACCTGTCACCAATTTCCCCCCTTTAAAACAAAATCAAGCTTACGCTCTGATTGAGCAGAGGAATGTTGCAGAAATGTTCAGTAAAGTTTTGTCCTCTGTGGGGGTTTTTAAAATGTGGAGGTAGATGCTCTTTCTTTTGGGGAAAAACATATTTATTAGATTTTAAAGCATATAAAGGAAGTTCACCACACCCAGTTATAGTCAAAACAAAAAGGAAAGAAATCTAGGAAGAAAAAAGAAAATCAACTTATACATACATAATGCCTATATAAAACTAAAATTAAATTACTCAGAACTAATGCCATAAACACGGTCTAATTAATTACAATTTAACCTAAACTATTTAAATCACAAAAGAACTCATAGAATCATAGAGTTGGAAGAGACTGCAAGGGCCATCCAGTCCAACCCCCTGCCATGCAGGAAATCCAAATCAAAGCATCCCCGACAGATGAATGAATGAATGAAATTTTATTTCTAGACTGCTATTCCTTACAGATCACAGCGGTTTACAAAAACACCATCAAAACCAGTACAAAGTGACGACCCATAACCATAATGGCCATCTAACCTCTGCTTCAAGACCTCCAAGGAAGGAGACTCCACTACTCTGCCTCTATTAAAACTCTGCCTCTATTAAATAGTAATAGGAACATAAAAGAAAAACTATTTGTGAAAATTATATTTTTCTGACATTACAGATCTCATTAAATCAACTTGCTAAAGTTACTAATAATCACACCTGCAAATTAGTTAATTCTCTTGTTGCTCAAGAAATCCATAAAGTGTTTCCAGTGTTCAAAAAATCTTCAGTGGGTTTGTCTTTTAAAGTCTCCATCAGTTTAGCAACTGCTGCGAATTCTGCAACCTTGGTTTATGGATTCTTCCACGGTCTGTGCTTCAGTCTATTTCAATGTCTGGACATATAATAGTCTTGCTGCTGTTATCATAAATATTTGAAGGGATGTCATACTGAGGAGGGAGCAAGCTTGTTTTCTGCTGCTCCAGAGACTAGAACCCAGAGCAATGGATGCAAGCTCCAGGAAGAGATTCCACCTCAATATTAGGAGGAACTTCCCGACAGTAAGGGCTGTCCGACAGTGGAACATATTCCCTTGGAGTGTAGTGGAGTCTCCTTCCTTGGAGGTCTTTAAGCAGAGGCTGGATGGCCATCTGTCAGGGATGCTTTGATTTGGATTTCCTGCATGGCAGGGGATTGGACTGAATGGCCCTTGCAGTCTCTTCAAACTCTATGATTCTATGTATCAAAGAGGTAGTCCATATTTGTTATCCACTTCCTTATCCATGACACATTACAGATAATTGGCTTCATCCAAGAAAGTCTGGAGTTGGGATGCAACTGCCCTCTTCATAACTTCCCTGAGTAGTCAACTAAGATGGACAAGGATCAAGGGGGCAGGTTGTCCTCCTTATATTTCCAAGAAGCTCGTCCACTTCATTGGATTTACAAGCTCAAGGTGATCCAGTCTAACATAGTCCATGGAGTCACTGGACACCTCTCTTACAGTTTAGCTGGTTTCTCCTATGTGATTTTTTTAATGTGAAAATAGTTTTGTACTCTAACTGAAGATCTTTACACATTATATGCATGTATATGGTTTCTCATCCGTGTGGGTTCTTTGATGTGAACATAGACTCCTATGCTGACTGAAGCTCTTTCCACATTCCATGCATTTATATGAGTTTTTCCATGTGGGTTCTTTGATGTGAAGATAGACTTGTACTCTCAGAGAAGCTCTTTCCACATTCCATGCATTTATACGGTTTCTGACCTGTGTGGGTTCTTTGATGTGAGTGTAGATTTGTACTCTGAGAGAAGCTCTTTCCACATTCC
>NW_024810013.1:0-3012 GCF_019175285.1 Sceloporus undulatus | reverse complement strand
TAATAATAATAATAATAATAATAATAATAATAATAATAATAATAATAATATTTTATTTGTATACCGCCCTTCTGAAAATCAGGGCGGTGAACAGCATCTAATAACAATACATACATATACATTAAAACAATTCAATAAAAACAATAAAATTAACATGCCGGCCTACAGTGGTGACGGGGGGGGGGGGGGGGGGAGAGTTGCTGGTCAGGGGTAGGCTTGTTCGAATAGATGGGTTTTTAGCCCCTTCCTAAATTGGGCTAGGGAGGTGGCTGAGCGGAGCTCGAAGGGCAGCGCGTTCCAGAGGTTTGGGGCTAAGATGGAGAAAGCCCTCCTAGAGGTGGAATTATATTTCACCTCTGGAACTCTTAGCAGTAGCTGCCCTGAAGATTGAAGTGCGCGGGGCGGATTGTACGGAGAGAGGCAGTCCTCCAGGTACCCTGGGCCCAAGCCATTTAGGGCTTTATAGGTGATTACCAACACCTTGTATTGCGCCCGGAAGCGAATAGGCAGCCAATGTAAGTCTTTAAGGACAGGTGTTATATGACTGGCCCTGGCAGTGCCAGTGACCAGACGGGCTGCCATATTCTGCACAAGTTGCAGCTTCCGAGTATGGTACAAGGGTTGCCCCATGTAGAGCGCATTGCAGAAATCCAACCTAGAGGTTACCAGGGCGTGTACAACAGTTTCAAGGTCTCCCCGGTCGAGGTAGGGACGCAGTTGGCGTATCAGCCGAAGCTGATAACAGGTGCTCCTGACTGTCGCATCCACCTGAGATGTAAGGTGGAGCGACAAGTCCAGGAGCACCCCCAAGCTGCGTACAGAATCCTTCACGGAAAGCGTGATTCCGTTCAGGACAGGTGGAACCACCGCCAGCCCCGGACCGGGGGAACCTATCACCAGTACTTCCGTCTTCTCTGGATTCAGGCTGAGTCTGTTGTCCCTCATCCAGCCCATTACCGACTCCAGACAGGCCACGAGAGGAGAGACGCCAATCCCGGTCACTGCATCAGTCGGAGACATAGAGAAGACTATTTGGGTGTCATCAGCGTACTGATAACACCGCGCCCCATGTCTCCGGATGATCTCTCCCAGCGGTTTCATGTAAATGTTGAAAAGCATGGAAGACAGAATGGCTCCTTGAGGGACCCCAGATGTAAGGGCCCTCTCATCGGAGCGCACGTCTCCCAGCTGCACCATCTGGGACCTCCCAGAGAGGTAGGACCGGAACCACTGGAGCGCAGTGCCCCCGATTCCCACCTCTGCCAGGCGCCCCAGAAGGATACCATGGTCTATGGTATCAAAAGCCGCTGAGATGTCCAAGAGCACTAACAGGGACACGCTTCCCCTGTCCATGCCCAGACGGAGATCATCGACCAAGGAGACCATAGCAGTCTCAACCCCGTAACCCGCCCGAAAGCCGGTTTGAAATGGGTCTAGATATTCCGCTTCATCCAAGATCGATTGAAGTTGGATTGCAACTGCCCGCTCGATCACCTTCCCCAGAAATGGCAATAGCGAGATTGGCCAATAATTATTGTGCAACAGGGGGTCGAGGGAGGGCTTTTTTAATAAAGGTTTTACTATGGCCAATTTCAGGTTTGTTGGAAATTGCCCATCCCTCAATGAGGTGTTAATAATCTGCTGTAACAATAAAGTTACAGCTGGGCCCCCTTGTGCCGCTAGCCATGAGGGACAGGGATCGAGAGAGCATGTTGTCTTCCTAACACTTCCAAGGATCTTGTCCACATCCTCGGTACTGACAGACTCAAACTGATCCAGCCTAACCAAGTTCACGGATGCCCTGGATACCTCTACTCTAGGTTGTGCTCTAAGGCTGGCCTCAAGACCTTCGCTTATCCGAGAGATTTTATCCGCGAAGAAGTTGTTAAATTGGTCGCAGCAGGCCTTAGAAGGTTCAAGGATCTGGTTCAGGGCAGGAGGGAGCTGAGTTAGCTCCCTCACTACCCTGAACAACTCTGCCGGACGCAACTCCGCGGACGCGACACGTGCAGCATAGAACGAGTTCTTAGCTGCACGAATCGCCTCTCCATAGTCCTTCAAAAGATGGTCTAGGAGAGTCTTGTCGGATAAGCGCTGGTGTTTCCGCCAGCGGTGCTCTAGCTGTCGCAGGACCCGTTTCCTCGCCCAGAGATCTTCCGTATACCAGGGCTTACGTTTGGAAGCAGGCCTGAGAGGGCGCTTGGGAGCGATACTGTGTATAGCCTTAGAGAGACCGGCATCCCAGATGCCGGTCAAGACATCAACAGAATCGCCGTCATTTCCATCCATAAGCCCCTCTAGGGCTTCCTGGAACCTTTTGGGTTCCATCAACCTTCGTGGGTGGACCATTCTAATAGGTCCGCCACCTCCGGGAGGGATCTGGGTAGAAGCCTTGATCACTGCCTCCACCAGGAAATGATCCATCCATGACAGGGGGGAAATGTTAGTTATTTCCGCCCACGGATTTTCCATACCCATGCAAAAAACCATATCGAGTGTATTACCTGCAGAATGCGTTGGACCCGAGACCAGTTGAGACAACCCCATGGAAGTCATGGTATCCATGAATTCACGAACCGCACCGGATGGAACGTAGCTGGCCGCGAAGGGAATGTTGAAGTCCCCCAGGACTAAAAGCCTGGGGGACTCCAACAATACCTCCGAGACCAGCTGTGTCAGTTCGTTAAGGGAGTCTGTTAGCGCACGAGGTGGTCGGTACACCAACAAAATCCCTAAGCTGTCTCTGGCCTTCAGGGTCAGGTAAATATACTCGATATGAGAAGTTTGGCGAGCATGTCGCTGCTACAGTGTGCATAGTTGGCTGGTGATGATTCCATGTAGAATTGTGTTAATCTGATCAGTGGTACAGTGTGCCCATGCTATAGGCGGGCACCCCATACATGGCTTCCAGCTTATGTGGAAGTCATGTGACGGGAGAATGAATGATGTGCATGCCCATGGCGCATGCACTCTCCTGCGCCGCAAGCACGAGCCTCATTCAATCGAATGGGA
>NW_024810012.1:0-3012 GCF_019175285.1 Sceloporus undulatus | reverse complement strand
ACTCATATTACCAAGAATAATACATACAAACAAACAAACAAAAAGAAGAATAAGGATTAGACAGAAAAGCAAACTGCTTCTTTCTTTTAAAGGAAAGCCATTATTAGGAAGGTAAAAACAAGACTTGGGTTCTTCTTCCCTTTTACAACTGAATCAGGCTGTATTTGCACTGCAGAAATAATCCAGTTCGAAACCGCTTTAACTCTCCTGGCTCCATCCTGTGGAATCCCGGGATTTGTAGTTCGTTGTGGCACCAGAGCTCTCTGGCAGAGAAGGCTATGTGTCCAAAGGTAAAATCCCAGGATTCCATAGCACTGAGCGGTTAAAGACAAACCTATTACTCGCATTTACCATCCGCTGCTTCCAAACAACCAGACTTTTATTTCTATCTCATTCATTTTTTAATTATCTGTTAATGAGTAAAAAGCAAATATATATTGTTCTAATTATCCTTATCCTTACGAATCATTTATTTTCTCTTTCAGTCTTCATTTAAATTGTAAAACAGTTGATACAAAATCGCTCTAATTAGATTAAACTAAACATCATTGGGCTTTTAACCTCCCAACATACTTCTGTTTTACAGCTGTTATATTTCTTTGAACAAATTAAAACACTTCAACTTAAATTAGTTCTATCCGTAAAGTAGCATTTCCCCTCCATGCTTCTGGAGATATTCAATTATATTATTCCAGTCTCCTTTATATAAATGTGATGCTCCTTTCTAATTCCTCTTGAGAGTTTGTCCATTTCCATCATGTCCAGAAGCTTAAATATCCAATCTTTTTTTGAAGGTATTTCTTTAGTTTTCCTTCTCTGAGCAAACACTATTCTTGCAGATGACAACATATAAAACAATATTAAACCATGGTTTTATTCCTATGGATTGTTCTATTATATTAAGCAAAGAATTTCAGGTGAGAATTTAAAAGATATAGTTACAATTTTCTTAATTTCAAATTAAATCAACTTCCAAAGTTGTATCTCTTTCCCAAAGTCCACCACATTTGATAGATTGAGCCCTGCTCCTTTTCACATTTCCAACACAAATTACTGCAATTCCTATACATCTTTCTTATTCTCTCTGGTGTTAAATATAATGGAATTTTTTTTATAATAACTCTCTTTGACCGTTTTGAGGCCATCTGAACTTCCTCTTCTGTATAGATTTTAAGAATACAATTATAAAGTCTTGCCAATAAATGTGGAAGAAGTCGAAGACTGAAACTGAGGAAACGAGTTTAGTCAGAAAGTTGGAGACAAATGAGAAGTAGGGGAAAGAGGGAAGGGAAAGTCAGAAAGAGAAAAGGAAAAAAGAATTAGGAAGTTAAGTAAGTGAAGAGGGTTAGTGTATGTAGAGTAAATGGGGTATAGAAGAAGAAGGGGTAGGGCAGAGCGAGTAATAGAAGGTGATTGAGAGAGTGATGAAATAAGAAGGATATCAAGTAGTAGTAGAGGTTGTGACTAAAGATGGATGGAAATGAGAGCAATACGAGAAGATCGATTAATATATTATGACTTTTTCGGATGTGGATGTTTTATGTAGAAAGGTAGATTTTTATATGTGTACTTGTAGAGTATTAGATATAGTTAATAGAGTTTGTAAATATGTATGTATATATGTATGTATGTAACGTATATATGTATGATGTCTGTCAATAAAGTTTATTTAAAATTTTTAAAAAAATAAAGTCTTGCTAATAAGGTATCTTTATTCAACATTATTTCCTGTTCCAGATCAAAGTCTGATTTTCCAGTACCCTATTGTTTTTATCCATTAGAAAGAGCTCTCTTAATTGTCTGTAAAAGAACCATGAAAGATCATTACCCTGATCATTAGGCTCTTCTCGTGTCTTTACTCTATAACCAGTTCTATCTATTTGGATTAATTCTTTATAGGAGATCCATTTTGCATCCTTTTTTGAATCTCTGGTCTCTTTTCGCAGGAACGTCATCTCGGCCCCCTTGGACACAGCTTTGGGGCACCTTTTGCTGGAAGTGTCCCAAGTGCAAGACCACCAGGACCCCTGCCCACCTGATGGCCAACACAGAGGCCAAGCGGAGGGAGTTGGGCTCCAACAGAAAGAGGCTGCCCAAGTACAACAGCTCTTTGGTGAGTCACTATCCTAATAGTTTCATATGTGTCTCTGCTGTCCCAGTTTATGAAAGGAAGCAAATAAAATACTGCCCGAGTTTGGCAGAGACAATCCTGCTTAATCCTCTGTCACCCCATTATTTTGGGGGGTTTTAAAATGTCCCGGTTGCTCTCTCCTCCTCCCATTTCCCCCCTTCTCAGCTCACTTCAGTTCCTGAATGCCATTCAGTTTGTACCCCATCAATTCAAAAATGGGGAGAGGAGAGGAAAGAAGGAGGCAGGATATTGCTCTTCCCATGAGGCTGAAGCAAAAGCAAACTGCTGTGCCCTTCTTAGCTTGTTTGGTCTTCCTCCTAAACAACTTTGGCCATCTCCACCGCCTTCTAGATTGCTTGTCCACATGTGTCTTGCTTTTTATGTCTATGAAATGTTGGGGGATGTGGGAAGATGTCTCTGGATCTAAATTGGGGGTGGGCCCAGTGGCCCTGAAGTCCAAAGAGCTCCCCAGAACTGTTTTTTAAAAATGACATTTGCCTCTAAAATGTGGCAAGAAATGGCTAAATGCACCAGAATTCTTTGGTGGCTAAATGTACTGTATGTGTTGGGATAGTCAGTATCCTAATCTATCCTCAATATCCCACCCATGGTCTAAATTATATTGAAAGTATTCGAGATAAACTGGTTCTCAAAGGCAGTAGCTTTTTTCGTGCTGACAGAATTTAAAGTATATTTCCTGGACTGATTTCTGAAGTGATGAAATAATATTTGGATGCACCATGTGCTTTCCTCCCCTTTTGCTTAGTCACTCTCTGGATGAGGGCTATTTTCTGTTGCAGGTGACCTTTGCGGATGTGGCGGTCTATTTTACTGAGGAGGAATGGAAACTGTTGACAAAGAAGCAGAGACTGATGTACAAT
>NW_024810011.1:0-3012 GCF_019175285.1 Sceloporus undulatus | reverse complement strand
ATCTAAAGCAATTACACCATTAATATGAACAGAACCCAAAGTGAATGAGAATATTGATCAGTAATTGGCTTTGGAGTTCTGACACCCATCCCATTCCGTGCATGCCTGTGCGCGCACACGTTTTGTAACGCAACGGGCTCATTTTAGGGCCCATGTGATAAACTTCTAAGACTATCACTACCAACTTTCTGGATTGTGGGTAACTACACACAACACAACTGGAAAATCCTCATTTATGCTCATATGCAATTGTCCCTGAAACATACATTTTCTGTTCACTTTCCTGTATTTCATGTGTTTTTGTATGGAATTTTCCATAAACACAAACAAGTATATTATTTGTCCTGACATACACAGATTTTACATTTTTGAGCCAAGAACAGAGATAGATTTCCCCTCTGGTAAGAACTGACCCCTGAATATATATCCTTCATATCTGGTACTTAGGAACTACTGGTGACTTATTGTTGATGTTTGTTTAAACTTAATTCATAATACAGGGGTACTTTCCCCCTCACCACATGCAGGCATGGGAATCATGTGGTATTCCAGTTGTTACTGGAATTCAAATCTCATCAGCCCCAGCCAACATAAATGAGGAATCTTGGGAGATGCAGTTCAACAACAGCTGAAGGGCTTTGAAACTGCACATCCAGAGGTGAATCCAGGGCTTCACACTGAGCATAGAATGAACATAAACCACATTTTGTTAGAATGCAAAAGGCCACAGGTTTATTGCGTACATCTGAATAGGCTTGTCTGGATATGGGTCTGGATCCAGGTACTGCTCAACCTGGCTGCTGATCAGTGTCAGTACATTCATTGATTAACCCACCTCCTGGCCTACAAAAACCTATTGACCCACTGATGACAGATGTAGGAATCCACTTGCGCAGAAGCTAGTATGTGATTCCCTTGCTACTCTAAACTGAGGCAAAGCCATCTGCCCCCAAGCTGGGTGTGACTTGTTTGTCAATACCCTCAAGGTCCTTAAGCCCCCCCCCATGCTGATTGTGCCAGGTGTAGAATTCTGACTACTCCCAGACATGATGGCAAAACTGGTGAAAGTTGTGACAATCAGTATTACCAAGGCAATACCACCAGTGGCATTCCCACCCCTAGTGTTAGCTGGTACCACCAGGCTGCTGGGGGGAGGGCAGCAGAGGCCAAAAAGGCACACTTGCCCTTCTCCTTCACCATGGTGGTGGCCTCCTCCTCCTCCTAAGGAGGGGGTCATCACTGCCACAGCAAATCTGGGAGGGAAAGCAAAGCTGTCCCTTCTCACTCTGCAACAGAAGAAGGGCCCAACCAGGCAACAGTCTTCTTCTGAGGTGTCACCCAGTGTGGACCATAATCCTACCACACTCTAGTAACTTCACTGGATACCACTAACAAAACAATCCTCTCCACAAAATGCCATGCAAGGGTAGGGATGAGAATCAAAGCTCTCTGATTGTTGATGTGGTGGGGAAAGCAGCTAATATGGACCAGGAGAGGACCTGAATGAAGCCTTCCCAAGGTCAAACGCCTGCTAGCCAACCAGGCTGCTGCAGGTAGGTAGCCTTTCTGCCCCACACCAGAGTCTGGGAGAACAGTGTGGGCTTCTGGCAAAGTGAGACAGCCCTGACATCTGGAAAATGGTGTCTCACCTCACCTCACCTATAGCCACAATCCACAAATTGGCACTTGGGGGTGAGTTGGGAAAGGCACTTCCCACCTTGCTTTTATGTACAGTGTTATAGTGTCAGAATGCTTTCTCGGGCTATGGTCAAGATGGTCCAGTTTCCCATGTGCTCTTTTTAAAATGTCCTTTGGAAATCTCTCATTAGGGTAGGGAAAACCTTCTTCTTCTCTCGGTCTTAATGAACCATGAGTGCTCTCAGCATTTAAAAAAACAAATGGAGAAAATGAATAGGGCAAAAGAACATACTTGCCTGTAGATTTATAATGTGTAAACAAAACAGGTATGCCCTTATCTTGACATATGCAGGATATATAAACATTTGAGTAAGAAAAGTGCTTCTGTAACAATGGAAATAATTTTGATTAGTAAATGTGTTGTTTTTCTAAAAGCTCAATTGTACATTCCCACTACACAGAACTGGAAGAATTTCACACACCCATGCTTGAAGGCACGCAAAATACAAGGAGGGAAAAACATCTAAGGAGTGTTTTCTCTCCCTGCAAATCAAATGCAAGAGAGACTTGCTACAGTGATCAGGAAAGGCCCTGTTCTTGGTTTTGTCTTCCTTACTGAGGAGAACCCCAAAGCAGGGCTTTTTTGGCAGTGGCCCAAGTCTTTGGAATGAACAGCAAATCCTTAAACTGTTAATCTATGCTCCTTTTGAATCTTTCAGTTTCAAAAATGCACTTACACTTTTTTAGATCTCCTGGCTGCTGCTGTGTTCACCTGATGAATCATAGAATCATAGAGTTGGAAGAGACCTCACGGGCTATCCAGTCCAACCCCCTGCCATGCAGGAAATCCAAATCAAAGCATCCCCAGCAGATGGCCATCGAGCCTCTGCTTAGAGACTCTACTACACTCCAAAGGAGTGTGTTCCACTGTCGAACAGCCCTTACTGTCAGGAAGTTCTTCCTAATGATGGTGTTACTTTCGTTTTATTCTGCAACATTTTAAAGTAGCTTTTAGGTTTTTCCACTCTTTTATTGTATTTTATGGTTTCAATCTTTATTTTTTGAAATCCACAGGAAGTTTCTTCTATTGGGTGGTACAGAACAACAGAAGTGCAATAACTAAGTAAATTTTTGTGGCTTAACAAAACAAATCTATCTGTTACTCCATGTCTTTGGTAGCTGCAAAATGTTTGAATTTGCTGTTTTTAATCTATGAGGGTCCCCCCCCCCATTAAAATAAATAGAATATATGTCTTTGGTAGAGTGGTCTCTTTTATTGTTTTATTCTGTGAAGTACTATGTATTCTGATGATGTGACATAAAATAATGATGATGATGATGATGATGATGATGATGATGATGATGATGAATGGG
>NW_024810010.1:0-3012 GCF_019175285.1 Sceloporus undulatus | reverse complement strand
AATTGCCAAACACCTGCAGAGGCTATGAAAGCAGAGTTCAGGGGAAAGCACATGCATATTTTAAAATGCTGTCCCATTTTACTTGATGGACAGAGCAGCCTTTAAAAAACATTTCATTCTGGAAGCTGGATGCAGTTGAAAGGCTGTCAGCTTTTATACTGTGGAAACTCCACTAAGCAGCAATAGTATTGCCTATGTTGTACATAACTTCTGCTCTTGCTTCTTTCTCACCCTCAGGTTTTTCTCACCAACGACTATCTGAATGAGCCAGCATGACTGGTAATAGGCTGGTATTGTGGCTGATTATGTCTTTAAGTATTAGTTCGGGGTAATTGAACAAACCATATAACTCTTTCAGCCTGACCTACCTTACAGGTTTGTTGTGATGACAAAATGGGATGGAGACCATGCATACCATTTAAACCCATTGGAGGAGTTTATGTATGTTAGTTTTTTTAATGCAGTAAAGTTCTTTATAAAAAAAATAAACTTATTGGAGGAAAGGCAGCATATACATGTAATAAAAAGACAAGCTAAGGTGTAAGTTTTTTACAGAAGTGTGTGAATATTGGATGGCACTCTAGGACACATCTGCATTATTGTCAGTCTCATTGTAGAGACTTACTTTCTCAATGTTTCCTCTCCTTCTTTTCCTCAAATGTCAGACCAGGTTTTTGCTGGCACTTTAAAGGAGCTACCTGAATCTTCTTTAAGGATATAGTCCAATTGACTTTAGAACCACTAGCATCTGATGCTTTCAGATGTTTTAAGATGCTTTTTTTCTTAGATGAGCTCTGGTACCTGAAGTGAACTCTGTTGGGAGAAAAGTGCTTTAGGCAGATGCTATGCGAATGAAACTTTTTCCTTTACAAATCATGCACAATGCTACATTTTATGTTTCATCAGACCTGAGTTTAAGTAAACACAACTCCCTTTATTCTCTTGGAGCTTAAGTGGTTTTACAGGAGTGTGAACTGGCCACAGAAATGCTGCTTTGAAACATTCTTTTAAAATCATTGCATTCATTGTTCCAAAAGACAGAATATTTTCTACATATTTTTGGCTGCTCTTTTCCCATTTTCCCCTATCTTTTATGCGATATAGCTAAGGAAGGAAAATACAGTGGGCCCTTGGCATCTGCTGGGTCTTGGTTCCAGGGACAACATTTTACTATGCCACTGTAATTTAATGGGATGTCAACATCCACAAATTTTGATATCCACCCCATGGAGACCAAATTCCTTGGATGCCGAACTCTCATTAAATATAATGGCATAGTAAAATGCTTTTCTTTAAATAAAATGGCAAAATCAAGGTTTCGTTATTGGAATTTATATTTTTTTTAAAGTATTTTCAAGCCATGGATAAAAAAAATATCCATGGGCTAAATGTACAACATTCTCCCCATCCTACCTGTTTTTAAACTTCCCCTCTTAATTGTATCTACTTTAGTGTGTATCATTTGAAAGCACTATATTTGTGTGTGGTGTAATACAGGTCCAACCATAACTGGATATTGTCTCAAAAAGTTGAGGGACAAACTGTATTTCACAACTGGTGACAGAAACTTGGATTAGGGAGGAAGGTTAAATGGGTAACAGCAGCAGCAGAAGCAACAACAATAACAACTTTCCCTGCAGTATCCCCCAATTTAAATTGCTTCCCCCAAAACATCTATTAGCCTTAATTTAAGGGGGAAAAGTTTTTTAAAATGTTCTATTTGTTTCTTCTACTTAGCAGGTCAATTCTAGGGCATTTCACTGCCTGAGAAGAATACAAGCTGGTGCCTTTCTATCACACAGGGTTGATGGAAAAGTGTTCTCAATTTTGGGGTGTAACCCTGTGCTTATTCCATTCTTGCATGTAAGAATGAATCATATGAAATATTTTCTCTGCACTGGGTAAGATTATGAGAGGTGGTGTGATGTGACTTTTTTGGGAGGGGGTTACATATAATGATGGTGTTTTGCACTTCACGATTCTTTTACTTTTTTAAAAAACTGTTTGTGCAAAAACATCAGCTGAGATCTTGTATTGTCAGACACAACTGTGCTGCTAGATTGCCATCATCGTAGTTGCATCAGATGATGCCAATTCCTAAGAACTAACCTTTCCAACCTGCCAGTGCCACAACTGAAGGGTTTCTGATGTGCTACAGACTGTGGCACTGGGAAGTGATGTTTATAGCACTCTCCCAGTCAGAGAGTGCATTGAGAACAGCATGATAGGTTCTAGGCTGCATCTACTGCAGGATTAGTGCAGTTTGACATGACTTTAACTGCCATGGCTCAGTGCTATGAAATTCTGGGATTTGTAGTGTTGTGAGCTATTTAGCCTTCTGTGTTGGAGAGCTTTGGTGCCACAACAAATTACAAATCCCAGGATTCCATAGGATGAAACCATAATAATTAAAGTGGTGTTAAATTGCATTCATTCTGCAGTGTGGGAGCAGCCCTAGTCAACATGGCTATGAAGCATGGTCAAATTTTCAATGTTCTGTCTAATAGCAGCTTTCTGGATGTGTGTTTGTGAGGTGTGCGAGTTCAATTAAATAATGAGTGCTTCCTTTCAGTACCACTTCCTTGATCATGTTCCCATGTGCACTCTGCGAAAGCTTGTAATTAAAATAAAAGATGGAAAATCCTATCATGGAACTTTCTAGTAGCAAATTATATAAGAGGTGTGGTAATATAAAATAGTAATAATCAATATTTTTACACATGTGTATATGCAGGAAATTATATGTTATAGAAGTAGACAACTGGTAAGAAGAAGTAATAATAATAAATTGTTTATTTATTGACCGCTTTTCCCAGGATCAAAGTAGACAGATACCTGAAAGTGTCGAAATGTAAGATGATGATATACAAGACTACACTGATATGTGGATATTATACACAACGGGAAAAGGAATAAGTGTAGAAAGTCTTTACTTGGAAAATTTTGTTAACTTTAAATTAGTGGTAATTCTGTCTGATAACCTAACATACAATCTTACATCAGTACTCTATA
>NW_024810009.1:0-3012 GCF_019175285.1 Sceloporus undulatus | reverse complement strand
CTGGTGTTTAATCCAGTTTGCTTTCTTTCGTGATGACTTTGTCCAGAAAAAGGTGCTGAACTGGGATTGTTCATGATGGGATTATGTACTGATTTCTCCCTCTCTCTTGCTTGTTCCAGCCTCTCTCCCATTGCTCAGTCATGCCTTTCTGTCTCCCACCCTGCGCTGTTCCCTCTCGCTTATCCATGCCAGTCTATCCCCTTGAATCCTCAGGCTATGGAGGCAGCAGTTACAGAGGAGCCCTAGGAGTCTCTGGCATTTCTGGTTTGAATGGAAGAAGCACAAATGCCGCAGAGCTGGGCACCCTGGCGAGGATCACCCCTCAATCCATCAGCCAGCATCCACCATCAGAAATTGTGGTCTAGCCACCTCCTTATAGTGTAGTCATACCAGGACCCATCCTGACTTCCACCTGTGAGCCCATGCTTGTTGGAGGCAGCACTTCTTCTGGCAGTTCCTCTAGCGGTCGTCTTGGATCTCACCGTCTGAGTGGTTCCTTGGGACGCAACATCTGCTCTCTCCCCTGCTAGATTCCTAAGTAATGTCTAAACTGGAAGACGAACACGGAATGACCACTCCACATATCCAAAGCTGATGATTCAGACCTGGGTTTCAGTATGTTGCGATCTACCTAAATCTCAGCATTTGAAAATTCAGGTCCATGCCTCTCTCTGCTTCTCATCTACAAATCTATGCTTCAGGTTGCAGCTCTGAAATTCACATATGCTCAGCAGCTGAAACCTTATGTCATGTCGAACAGGGCTTTTGGTGCTCAGTATTCTTGAAAGCCGAGTAATCCTGGTCCATGACTGTGTGCTGTACATCCCTTCTGCTTTCTTTTTGTCTGGTACTGTTTTGATGCTTGTAACCTTTTTATCTGTTCTTTCTTGGATTCCTATTAAAACTAGCTCTGCATTGTAATGTTTGAGTATTGGTTTTCTTGATCTTTAATCCATAAAGAGGTCTATTTCCACATTGCTTATGGATGTTTAGAGGGTCAGTAGTCCCCGCTATATCACCAATGAGAGCGATGGTATCAATGGAAACAACGCTGGGATTTAAAATGAGAATTAATCAGAATCTGGGGTGGTGAAATCCATCACCAAAACAAATGCAAAAACTCATCTCATTTAAACATCAGACGAAAAGCCACAGTGATTTCTTCCTCCAACAGACATTGGTGCCGTAGTGATCATTGTGTACAGATGGTGGGATTCATTTGCACCACTAACTCCCTACAGATGACAAGCAAGGTGTAAGTAATGCAAAGATATGGGAAAGATGTGGCAGTCTTCCTTTTCTTTGGCCCAGTACAGATGGCTGGTTTGCGGCGGCCTGAGACCCATTCTAGGGTTCCAGAGCACGTAGCAACTGCACGCTCTGGAATTCTGGGACATGTGGACACCTGCGTCATGGCAGCCTTCCATCCACGTGGGGGCCACCATCATGATGTAAGTGACGTGCAGCGTACAGACGTCACTGCATGTCGCTTACATCACCGGTGTGCCAATGGTGCACTCATGACATACACCGGGCACCTTCAAAAGCACTTCATTTACTGAGAAGGACTGTGGTTTAGATGCTGCGGCATCCCTCCAGAATAAAAATGGACACCTCCAGACTGCCCTTTGGGTGGTATGTACTGCGTCCTAGACTCCCTTTTAAAGACTCAAATAAATATGATTGTATAGGAACGGACAGAAATTCCAAAAGTCAGAGTAAAGTTGGCTATTATCAACGAATGCCTGGATGAACATTAATCTCCACGAAGGGGTCACCATTTTCAAAGACCTTCCATCCTAATAGATTCTCCCAGAGATTTGGATGACTGTGTATTCATACAAGGTCCACCTGTGAGAACAGACATACAACACTACTGTGCTGTAGTAGCGATAACATATACTGCCTTATGCATTGTATTTACTAAATATTCCTCACTACTTCCAAGATAAAATCTCAAACCTTCCTCTGAAGCTTTGTATCATTTCCCATATCATATAGTAAGCTTTTATACAAACATGCTTCCTAATTGCCTAAGAAAAATAACATACCATTTCATACACATTTTGATAAAAAATTAACTCGAGACTAACTATATTACTGCGAGCTTATAATCGGGTAAATAGTACATCTTTGTCAATTAGAATTATACTCTTATATTCCCTGCATCTTGATATTATATGTATTACTTATGGCGGAGAAAGAAAGGGTAGGGAGAGCAAAGAAATTGTGTGCATTTCCCTATTTCCATTTCTCATTCTTGTTTTGTTTTCTTTTTTCCTCTATATTTTGTTACACATAACCAGTCCTCTCCAATTTATTTCTTTTGTTCTTCCTCTCATCAAAGCTGTTAGTGTGTCCATCTCCATAGCATCATAGAGATTTGAGAGCCAAGCTTCTAACTCAGGTATCACCGGTTTCGTCCATAATTTAGCAAAAATAATCCTCGCTGTTGTTACCATGTACAGAATAATGCGTTTAAATTTCTTCTCTATTACAGAATTTAGGTCTGGAGTCATATTTAACCAAAAAATGTATGGGTCTAATGGAAGATTATGATCTAGGATCTCACACATTGCTTGATGGATTCTTTTCCAAAATCTTTCCGCTTCCTTGCACGTCCACCACACATGTAGGGAATTTGCATCTTTATTGTTACATTTCCAACAAGCTGCATCTTGTTTTTTATATACCAAGTTGATCTTGTGCGGGGAACATTTCAAGGGGAAGTTCTTATCTGCAGTGATGGTTCCTGAAGATCACTCTTTCCTGATGTCCGGATGACACAATTGAGAATTCACACGATTACCTTTGACCATCCATGATTGTTCCTTGGAGATATGGTTCTTCTATTCAAATTTTAGAGGCCTAGTCACAAATGTTATGATGCCACTTTAAATACCTTGATCCAAAAAAGCTACCCCTCAACCTCCCAGGACCCAGGTCCAAGCCCCGATTACAATGGCCCATGTGCTGTCAGTGGTGGTTATGGTAGTAGTTTCAGTAATGCAC
>NW_024810008.1:0-3013 GCF_019175285.1 Sceloporus undulatus | reverse complement strand
CATTATGCTAATATCTACTGGGGGACGTGTGAATCCTGTTATCAGTATGGCTGAACAAATATACTTTACTAGCTTTCTGCTAAGAATTTTATATAAAAATATGCATGAAAAATATAGCCCTCCATGGGCATATCAAATTTATTACCTCTGCCTCACTCACACGGTAATTTTGGAAGCAATATGTTCTCTCTGAATATCTGGTAACAAATCCTGCATATGGCCATTCCAAAGGGCCTTGAATTTACAGGTCTCTCTTGCTCCTTTTTTGTTGCAGTTGTTTGCCTTTCCCTGGCAGCTCCTTTCCCATTTGATCTAGCATATGTGGAGTGATGTGGGCACAGAAGTATAATGAGTCCTCTGGTGAATGCCCAAACCAACAACAGCCCCTGACAATTATAGGGGACAATTTAAGGTTATTTTGCTGGGTTTTTCCATTGATAACTTGTCACACTAGTGGTCTCTGGGATCCATAGTCTTCCCCCCAGCCAATATATATTTCAGAAAAAATGTTCTGGACACATAATAGAAAGAATGGTGAGTTACAGTAAGGAAGAATATTGAAGGAATCAGTACTGCTAAGTCAAAGCACAGCTAACATCATTGTTTGGGGACTAACACAGAAAGCTACCTTATACTGAATCAGACTATGGACCCTTATAGCCCAGCAGGCAGCACGTCTTCAGAGAAGATGCTTTGGTATTCTCTGTTGATATCCCATCCAAGTAGAGTGAGCAATGGGTATCTGCTGGTATTTGGTTCCAAGACTTCCATGGATACCAAAATCCATGAATGCTCAACTCCAGTTATATATAGGCCCATTCCGCATGGGCATATAGTATGCGCAGAGCGCGTACTAGGGTTAGGAAGGGGCATGATTTCTTCATGCCCCTAACTCTAGTACACGCTCTGCGCGTACAAAATAGTGGCACCCTATACAGACGGGGGCTGCCATGTTGACATCATGAACGCATAGCGTCCGGACGTCGCGTCGCACCATTGGTGCCTCGCTGCATCATTTGCACAGCGCAAGAAGAAGCGCAAGAAGAAGCACCATTTTGGCGCATCTTAGCAGCAGCAGGAAGCCTTGCAGTTTAGCCACTGGGGCTTCTCATCGCCGCTAATGATGGCGCAGGCAGACCGCTGCTTTCCGGCGGTCTGTAACGCGCCAAAGTTTCACAGTAAAATGGTGTCCCTTATATAACATGGCAAAATCAAGATTTGCTTTTGGGAATTTTGGAATATTTTAAAACTGTGGATGGTTAAACTTGTGGATGCAGATTCTGTGGATATGGAGGGCCAAGTGTATCAATCAGGGCCAATCCTGCTTATTTTCTGAAACTAGACAATTGCCAATATTTTACATTGGCTACTTAGTTACATTTGTGTACCTGAGTAAAGTCTCCCGGTCCGACCTCTGCCAAATCACCTTAGCAGCCAGTAGCTGCATCAAGTATAGGATGCAGGGAGGATGACATTTCTAGCCCCTTCCCATCAGTGAGCAAGGCTGTGATAAAGAATTATGTCGATATAAAATCTGGACACCTGTAATCAAATTAATATTGGCTACAAGTTTATTTCCATAAACATTACATAGTCTGAAGATAAGGAGGAGAGACCTGTGCCTGCAGAGCTAGTCCAGGCACCCTTACATGCTTCCTATGTGTGATAGACCAGTGTGTTCCAGTCTCGTTCCCAAGCCATTTACAGATGATTATGTATATCCCAAATAAGTAAACCACCCCCAAGGTATCCCATTTTCCTCATCCGTGCCCATATACCTAAACATTTTAGTGATCAGGTTTCCCCTCACTCATCTTCATCCCCACTACAGGGAGAGGGTTTCTTTGGCAAGACTTTGTTCAGAGGGGGTTTGCCTTTGTGACTTGGCCAAGGCCACTGACTGGGTTTCTATGGCTGAGTGGGGGATTCAAACCCTGGTCTCGAAACTTGTGTTCTAGTGCTCAAACCACTATACCATGCTGACCCTCAAAGATTCTTGCAGCACATTAAAATGGGAGCAGGGGGAATTGGAATAGGTTTTTGCCCACTGTTTATGGCAAATAAATTGTGGTAATACTCCTGATGAGGAATCTGTACAATACAAGGTGTTGGTTATAACCGTTAAAGCCCTACATGGCTTGGGCCCAACCTATTTGAGGGATCGCCTGCTCCCTCATAATCCGCCCCGCATCCTCAGGTCCTCTGGGAGGAATCTATTGCAGCCTTTAAAAACCAGACTAACTGCTACCTCCCAGAGGACCTTCTCTGCAATTGCTCCCAAACTATGGAACGGCCTGCCGGATGAGATCCGTCAAATTGCCAGCTTAGACAGCTTTAAAAAAGCTGTCAAGACAGATCTCTTCTGGCAGGCCTTTCCTGATTAAAGTGCCCAGCCACAGAATGATTGCCTCCCACATCATGTATTAGCCCACCGCTTTGTCCTCATCATATTGTATATATTTTCTTACTTTTTTATTCTGTTTTAATAGATATTTTAATTGTAACATGTTTAATCCTGTTTTAAGGGGGGGAATTTGGGATACAATGTTGTAAATGTGGATTTTAATATGTTGGGAGCCGCTTTGATTGTCTAGTTACAGAAAAGTTTAATTATGTATTCGGGACAAGAGGCTACTGTCAGGGGGAAAACCCCCATGGAGAAACAGAATGAATCCCAGTTGGCAAAGAGGTCAGACAAGGCTACATCTTATTGCCCTACCTGTTCAATTTATATGCAGAACATATTATTAAAAAGCAGTCTGGGATACAGAAGAAGGAGGAGTGAAAATAGGAGGAAGAAATATCAACAATCTAAGATATGCAGACAACACCCTAGCAGAAAACCTCAAAAACCTGGAATAACTACTAAGGAAGACGAAGGAAGAAAGTGCAAAGACAGGCTTACTGTTCAACATAAAAACAAAACAAAACAAAAAAATAATGACCATGGAGAATTTACACAAATTCAACCCAGAGAATGAAGAAATACAAGAAATACAAGTAGTAAAAGAGT
>NW_024810007.1:0-3013 GCF_019175285.1 Sceloporus undulatus | reverse complement strand
AAAAGTCAGATGTGGAGCCATGGTGGACAGAGAAGAACAGGTTGGTGTCTCTTTTAGGTGCTCCTGGGATGGACTAAGCTCTTGCCTTTTGCCACTCTACTCAGAGAAAGAGAGTGGTTCTTTTCTTGACCCGTGGATAGGTCGACCCAGTTTTGACTAAAATTTCTTGACCTATATATGAATATATACAGTAAGTACTTGGTCAAACAAAAATACCAGAAAAAAGTAGGATTCACATGCAAGCGGAGAGGGAACAACAAGATGGTGTGCCTGAGTGTGACCACAGGGCTTTCCCTGCCAATGGTCTGAAGTCTTACTTTTAATTCAGAGACAACCCTCCCCCCCAGTCCTGCCACTTGTAAATATTATAACCATAAAAAGTGAGACAACACTTCACTTATTACAAATGATTCCTTATTCAATTTCCTCCCTGAATTTCTTTCAATTCTAAACTGTTTCCTCCTTCCCTTAAATTACTCTCTCTATTAGAATTTCCCTTTAACAGAAGTATGAGTTGCATTAAAGTCTGGCCTAAATCTGACGCCCAGAGAAGAAAGCAACTAGGAACTGCTAGGAACTGACTAGTTCATGGACTCTCTCAACTTTAAGCTGATACACTCTCCTCCATTCTCACTTGCTTCTCCCCTTTTATAGTTTCTTCTTTGGCAGCCTCCACCTTTGCAGCCAGCCCAAACCTGATTAGCTGTTGGAGAACTCCACTCCGCCCAGTGACTTGCTACAGTGAGGCTATGTGAGATTGCAGAATGGTGCTGACATCTCAATCCTAAATTATATTTGCACTGGCACCACAGTTCTAACAACTGACAGGTAGAACAAGGTTGGAACTGTTAGCTTTTCATTCATTTATACTTTGTTTTTTATCTTGAGAAGTCTTTGAATCTCTGATTATAAAACCACAGTACAGTATATCCAAGGTTAGGGAAAATCCATTTGGAATGCCAGTTTCTAAGACAGATGACAATGCCCTACTTAAAATTCTGATCTTCACTACTCCCTACCTGTCGTTTCAGCAGCACTGATACTTTTCGCTTTCTCTTTAACGATTTCATCAGTATCTTATTGCAACTATCTTCAGTACAATTTGATGGGCAACAAAAATATATTTCCATCAAACACTTACGTATAGCAAAAGCATTGTTAAACCATGGAAGGCCCTAATGGGATTTGTGTCCCCGATCAGTAGTAAAAAGCACTGTAATATTATTCCTTTTAAAAAATTCTACATTTGCTATAATCATCTATTAGACTTTTTCTCAAGTACTTCAAAGGAATTCTCTGTTGCAATTGTTCTGTTATTAGGAGCTCAAGATCAGCAGGGTTCACCACTTCAAAGCACCACAAAGAGAATTATTAATTATTCATTCCTCCCATTTTAAAAATAATATAGAAGACTAATTACTAATTCTTTAAACAAACACCAATTTGGTTTTGGGTTTTTTAAAGGAATTTCAGCATATTTGACTACAGTAAAGAATGAAGTGTATCTCAATCATATAAATTCAGTAAAGATAAGCCTCACTGGGAAATCACAGCTCTGTGGTGACTAACAGATGTGCTTACATCACAGGTCACCACCAGCACTTGAACAAAACTCTACTAATGATATGCTGATTTTCCAAAAAATCTGATAGTAAGAGGGTAACTATATCCCAGATGTCATTTTTATTAAAATTTTGTTTTTGTTGCTAGCAATGTAGCAGATGATAATTGATTATCTGAGCTTCTTAACCGATTAGAGGTGCAAACTTACACACACAATGGGCCAAAAATCTATGTCAAACTTTACACAAAATAAAATGATCTGTTTAGTTTCAAAGAAAACGTCAAAAGGCTACGATCCATAATAGGCTCTCAGTGCAGACAGTGAAGTCATTATTTCCCCTCAAAGGCACTTTTTAGTGCAAATATCATTATTAGAAATTAATGTAAATTGGGGAGGAAGGGAATAGTTTCAGCAAGGAATTGCATATTCAAGACTGAGATTGTATAGCTCCTTTTTCTCTAAAAAAAGTGACCAGTCTATGAACAGTTTTTATAAGTGAACATCATATGTGATCATGGGGCTTCTCCCATTATCTGGGCAGTAGGCTGAGGAAATAGTCTTTTTTCTAGATAACAAAGGGTTAATAAGATGATAGTGTTAAGATGCATTCATTGGGGATCAGGGTCACAAGGAGTCACAGGTCATGAGAGACAACTGCCCAACAAGATGGCTGGCTTGAGAGAAACTTCCAGACACTCAGAGGGAAATGATATAAAAGCCCCAGGTGACCATGAGGGAGGGAGTCTAACAAAGAAGAGCAAAGGGGATGCTTTGGGGACTGGTGGCTCTGTCTCACCTTGGAAGGAGCTCCAGACTCCCAGCTACCCTCATAAACATGCAGGACTCATGATTCTATTTCTCTGTGAGAACTCTCTGAAGATGCCAGCCACAGATGCTGGCGAAACGTCAGGAAGACACTCTTCTAGAACATAGCCACATAGCCTGAAAACCCCACAAAAAACTATGGATGCTGGCCATGAAAGTCTTCAACTCCACACTGTAACTAGTAACTTTCCTAAGTGTGCCTGAAGGAAAGATGGTCCTTCATGAAGAGAGATACCTTTTGCTACTGTACATTTCATACTTAGACTAAAAGCCGTTCTTTAAAGGTACTTCTCTCTCTCACACTCCTTTCACATGTCTTTTACTTGGTTTCATCTAATTCACCAGGTTGCAAGAGAGGAAAGTTTCTGCAGCATCACAGGCAGAAAGTGCAAGTGGAACCCAAAAGTAACTTCCTTCTGAGTTATTAGGGAAAAGGGGGGGGGGTCAAATCAGTAGATGATGGCAGCTCAGTTTGTTTAAAGGTTTTAAGGGTCTGATTCAGCTCAGGGAGAAGCAGGAAGGGATCCAAGAGCCCTTACAACACACTATTTAGTTTAGCTGTTACTTAATTCAAACACAATAATCAAATGGACATACCCCCTGGTCAACACAGAAATCACTAGG
>NW_024810006.1:0-3013 GCF_019175285.1 Sceloporus undulatus | reverse complement strand
TCAAAACTGTATATAAATTATTTGTTCTCCTAGTTTTCTCTGGGTTTCCTGGGCTATGTGGCCACGTTCTGGAAGAATTTATTCCCGACGTTTCACCTGCATCTGTGGCTGGCATCTTCAGAGGGTGGTGGCATGTAAGTGTGTGGGGTATATGTGTATGTATACACACACACACACACACACACACACACACTTGTGTGACCCTTGGTTGGGAGGAAGTGATTTACATGTTAATCTGTGTGTTGGTCTGTTGTTGAATGGCAAGGCCTCAGAGTGGGAGAAGGTGGAAATGTATCTATTTAATCCATTGTCTGCAGAGGAAACCTCTGACCCTGGATGGTGTTCATTGCCATTCAAAAAAAGACCAACACAGATATTAATATATAAATCACTTCCTCTCAACCAAGGGTCACACAAGTATATATATATATACCCCATACATTTACATGCTACTACTCTCCGAAGATGCCAGCCAGATGCAGGTGAAACGTCAGGAATAAATTCTTCCAGAATGTGGCCACATAGCCCAGAAAACCCAGAGAAAACTATGGATGCCAGCTGTGAAAGCCTTCAACTTCACATTTGTTCTCCTACTTTTTATCTTCACAACAGTCTTGTAGGGTAGGTTAGGCTGAGAGATAATGCCTGGTCAAAAGTCACCCAAGCTGCTTTATGCCTTCCAACTCTATGATTCTATGTACTGTAGTTCTAGCCTGAGAAGAAATCCATATGTGTGTCAATTTTCATGCTCCATATTGCTTATATGAAAAATATAATTCTCTCTTCATCATGCTCCATGAGCTTTCATGTCAGGTTTAGCATGAAAACAGAAAACCATTTGATGTCCTCATAATCGGAAAACAAACCCATACTTTCTAAACGTCTGTACTTCCACCTTAACAAACCCTGAACTTTTCCTCCCCACAAAGCAACATAGCAAAATATAGCAGAGAGGAAATCCATATTACTGTCCTGCAACATATCTTCTTACCAAATTAATTTTCGGTGAGAATTGGAAATACACTTGGACACCACATTTGGACCACCTCAAAGTAAACTTTATGTTGCCAAAAAAAAACAGAGTGAAGCATAACACACCTCCTGGATTTTCCCATACTCTAACCACTGCACCACATTGTTTTTCATTAAATAACTACAGTTCTTCCAACCCTTTCTGCTGCCTTCATTGGTTTATTTACTATGTGTATATTAGTGTTTCGAGCTGAAGCAAGTGAGTACTGGCATGAAATTAAAACTCCTCTTTCCAAACCTGCAACAAAGGATTTAACCACTTATCAATATAAGCCAGTACCTCAAACGAATCCTTAAAGAGATATGATGTATTTGAAAAGAAATTGAAAACAAACCTCAATCCCAGCTGCAGCCAGCAGCCATCTTATGGGTTCCATTCGGCCTCTTGTATTGACATAGTGAAGTTTAGGTTTTCCAGCCATGTTTCCAAGGGTTTTCTATCCTATTTTGACAAAAAGGATGGTTTTAAAATGAAATTACATATGGGAAGTGGAAAACTGAAGAAACAGCAGGACAGCTTTGAAAATCTTTATTTTGCTTTTGTGGTTGCTTTTAGCAGGAAATGAACTGATATTTTAAAAAATGAAAAATACTTTTATTTCATATTGCATACAGTACACATAAACTATGGTACTAAAATAAGTTAACAATATTTAGTCTCACTTGAGGTTCATATCCCCTGCCCACAGAGCAAACTGTCTTCATCAGATACTGCTTGTGTCTTAAAATCAGTTATTACACACACTATCTGCCTCTTCTCTCAACCATTTCTCCAAATCTCTGCCATCTGTCACGGTTCAATTTAATAAAAAGCAAAAGATAATGTCCTCCTTCTGAAATGAAACCTTTAATTTCCTTCTCAAGGTTTTTATTCCTATTCTAGTCTTTATGTTGACTCTTCTTCACTACAGTTTTATCAATTGGCTACTCTTCTTAGAACAGTGAAAGTCTCACAGAATCGTCTTACACACATGAATTCAAAAGTAAACCCCATTGAGTCCAATGGAGCTTAGCCTCAGCTACATGGGTCTAAATCATACAGCAGTTTTCAAACGATGGAAAAACCAACAAGAAAATTAAATGAAAAAGCTGATTTGTTAAGCACCTCATTTTTTGAAGAATGGAGAGGCTACCCATTTGGGTAGGTTCCATTTTATTTAAAAGCAGATGAACAGCCTGACTGAGTGGAGTTTTTCACTCCAGTTTCATCCATGTTTCGGGGGGGAGGGGGATTCCATTTTGGTGGGATACAAATCCAAATAAATAAATAGACTGAACTTTGCAGATTTCCCATCTCTTGCTTTGGGTTCTTTCTCAGGAGAAGCTTACCCATGTTCCTGGCCAAAGGATTTTAGGGGGCACTTGCACAGGGCACCTTCCTAGTCTTCCCATTCATCACTGTGGAATTCCTAGCTCCAAACAAAATTGCTAATAACTGGCCACACTGTCAGTGATATACAAACCACTCACCACTCCAGTGTATGCAGTCTGTCATGTTCTGTCTTCACAGTTACATGGAGCAAGACCCACTGTTGTTCAACTTTATGGCCCACTTCCCCCATCCTTCCTTTAAGATCTCTCCCAGAGCATGCAGATGGGAAGGTGTATTTGTAGACTAGTATGTATGCATGCACACACACACACAGAGCCTGCAAGATGTATATACAGGTAATGGTTGTTGTTGTTCTGTGCCTTCAAGTCATTTCCGACTTATGGTGACCCTATGGGGTTTTCTTGGGAAGATTTGTTAAGAAGATGTTTGCAATTGCCTTCCCCAACCCAGTGGGTTTCGTGGGGAATCGAACCCTGGTCTCCAGAGCTGTAGTCCAGCACTCAAACCACAACACCACCATGGCTCTCTATAGATTTTTAAAAGCACATCAGTTTCCTCCACTTCCTGCAGCTTTGTTCAAAGAGATCCAAAACTTTTGCCTTTCTTTACACTTCCATCCCTCTATAACAAGTAGACAGTGGAGGGACT
>NW_024810005.1:0-3013 GCF_019175285.1 Sceloporus undulatus | reverse complement strand
CTAAGGAGCTTGTCCACGTCCTCAGTACTTACCAACTCAAATTGATCCAGTCTAACAGTAATGGTGGAGGCGTTGGATGCCTCTCTCATTGCTTCTGACTTAAAGTTGGCATCCAAATCAGCTCTTATCTGAAAGATTTTATTGGTGAAATAATCATTAAAAGTGTCACAGTAAGCTATGGTTGACTCTAATAGAGGGTTCTGGGTGGGAGGCAGTTGTGTTAAACTCCTTACTACTCTGAACAGCTCGACTGGATGAGATTTCACAGAGGCGATAGATGCAGAGTAGAAAGATTTCTTGGCTGCATCTATCACCACTTGATAGGACCTAAGAAGAGTCCAACGAAGTATCTTATCAGATATGAGTTGAGATTTCAGCCAACGCTTCTCTAGTCATTGTCCAACCCGCTTCATTTGTTTAAGCTCTTCAGTGTACTTTGTGGAAAGAAGGGTTGGTTTTCTCTCTCCAGAACCAGAACCATTTCAAGAAGGGAGATGGGGAAATCTTTGTGTAGTACAGTACTCAGCATTATAGCTAGATGTCAAAGGAAAGCCATGTTCTCTGGGAGGGAGAAGCAGAGGGATTTTGGAAAAACTCTTTAGTCTTTAAGAAGACTCTCTTGTCTGTAAACCCCCAAGAATAGGATCCCAATGAAGAGCAAACCCACTCTCACTGGGAAATTAAAAGCGGTCAGGAAACGTCTAAGAGCCTGAGTCCTTCTTTCCCAACCCATCCCATCCTAGGGTTGATTTTCAGTTGAACTCTCTTCTTCCTCTAGAATTACTACATGAACTGACCTTGTGTTGTCTTCAAGCCTCTCAAAAGAGTGCAGGAAAGCAATTGGGAGGAGAAGGCAATGTTCCCCATTGGCTCCCATAAGCTCTCCCTGAATCGTCCCAGGACCTGAGGTTTGGGAGCTAAATCCTAGCTCCTGGGGCAGGGCCTCTAGCAACACCATTCAGCCTCATGCATAAAGTACCAACCACAGTTGCCTTCAGCTTGTCATTCAAATGTTCACAATATATTTTCCTGTGTGGAAATGAAGACTGACATTTTTAACAGGCTCTTCCAAGATCATTGGGAACTGAGAAGAATATTCTTTTCCACTTCCTTGGAGAGACAGGATGAAGAAGATGTAATTTAGTCTCCTTGTTTCTAGCCAGATGGAGGATGCAGAGTAGAGAGTGATTCCCCTGCAATCTTTGCCAGTCCAAGCAACAAATCCATTAAGCCTTGCAATTATAACATTAGCAATCAATCAGTTATTAATACTTAGACCAAACGCCATTTACATACAAAATGTTAAAATACAATACAGCTGTAGGAACAGCATAATAAAAGTACAACACAAGTAAATTACATAATAATCTTGCATGTAAAAGGTTTAGAATTCAATTCGGTTAAAATATAGACAACAAAACTATAACTAAATGAGGGTATCCTCAAAGCAATCAACAGCAATATCTGCAATCTATCTAGCCCCAATCTTCATTTCTGCCAGGGAAAAAGGAGGAACCTTAAGAGTTAATATCAGAAAGGAAATTAAAAGAGAAAAGCCCTTTCTGAAAGAATACTAGAATCCAAAGGAGGCAGAATAGATCGCCCCAAAATTGCTTCTCTTTCTTTGTCTTCACAGCTAGCGCTAATGGACTCCATTATGTTCCAGTGCATGTGTCTTCTCAATTTTAAAAGTGCCTTCTTAGAAGTTGACCTCATAACAGAGGAAGTGTCAGGGAAGTCGTATTATCGCTATAAACTCACTGTGTATTATTTGAAAGTTGGTGAAAAACCCTTCATTTTCACCAACAGAAGAGGAATTGGAGACGGTTCCAATGTTAGTACAATGCTCTTTTGTGCAGATATACTGGGAAGCCACTCCACAGCAAGCATATCAATGCTATAGGGGTGTCTATGTAGAATTTGTCTCACAGAATGTCTAAAAGCTCTATAGGAACTCCATTTGCCATTGCTTGATCAATCCTAGGCCATTTGCAGCATGGCTTGGTGGGCTTGCAGAGTCCTCTTGCGTTTTCTTTTCCCAGCTTCTTTGAAACAGCTGCTGAACTGCTCCTAGAATCATGGATTCTGTTCTCTTTGCAGCCCAGCTTTCCTTCCTTTCTGGGTCCTGTGCTGCTGGATTGAGCCAAGCTTTCTTTTAGAGCTGGAGCTTTTGGTATAAACTTATCAAAGGGGAGTTTAAGATGCTTCAGTTGATTCCAGTTTTTTGTCTAAGAGTTCATACACTGAGATAACAATATGGGCTGTAGAAAGGCATGGTTTGGTCACAAAGTCTGGAGGGCATGGTTGCTGTTCAATATGTTGTTTCTTCTCAGCAAGGAGTAAATCCTCAAGGACAGACTCCTGACTTCTGGGCTGGATCGATGGCAATGGCGACTTGCCTCTAGGAATCTCCGAGAGGCAAGATCACCGCGTGGTGTTTCCCCCCTAGATCTGATGTCTTAGATCGACTCAAACAAAGGACAATTGATCAGTAAGAAGGGGGCACCCCATTCTTAGTGAAAAGAAGGGGTTACCTGGCTCACAGAGGGCTCCAGGAGAACCGATCGTCAGGCGGAGAAACGGAGACGGAGGAGCCGTCCCGCTGCCAGAGAGGGAAGGGAGACGGAGCCAAAAGGAACCACACGGTTTGAAGCCGAGTTGAAGCGATCGGCGCAAAACCACCACCAGCAATCAATAAATACAAAGTAAGCAAACTATTAAAACTATAATCCTACGCAGTGAGAGAACTAAAAGGGGAAAGAATCCTACAGGATAACTCCAAAGACAAGATAATTTCTATTTAGAAATAATAAAAAACTCCCAAGGGTGAAAGGAAGGAGTGAAGAGGAAAGAGAAGGTGAACAACAACAACAACAATAATAGTTACAAAGTTAAAAATCAAAGGAATCAACCTCCAATATATCTTGCAACAAAATAAGGAAACGAATAAAGAGGGGAAGTGGAAAAGGGAAACCACTTTCTTATTAGACATAACTCGGGATTGCAAGAAAAA
>NW_024810004.1:0-3013 GCF_019175285.1 Sceloporus undulatus | reverse complement strand
GTCAGTCTCAGCTAAGACACTGAATGATGTGGAATTGCTGATTCAGGAGCTATTAATAAAGTTCTGTTTATTCTTCATGAAGCTGACTGGTTGATTTCCCTCGATTCTGGTCCTGCGTTCTGACAGGAGAGAAGGAAGGGGAGGCCACTGAACTCCCAGCACATACCTTCCTTTCCTGCAAAGGCCTTAGCGGAATAAGCAGCAGCAGCAGCAGCTAGGCCATGCGCATGTTGAGGAGGAGCCTCGAGGGGGATGTTGCGGTCAGCCAGGGCCAAAAGCCTAGGCAACTACAGCTCAGAGACCAGTTGTGTCAGCTTGGCTAGGGAGTCTGTTAAGGAACGGAGCAGAAGTAGACCAAGAGAATCCACAGACTTTCATAGTCTTTGAGCTTAGTAAATACATTCAGTATGGTCCATCATACAGATAGGTATCCTGCTCAAGGCAAAATTGTCTTTATGGACCAAAGGCATTCCTTTTACCTGTTCACTGACGGAGAACCCGGCTGGTAAGGCCTGATCCCAGGTGGCTGAGCTATCATCACCAGCCAGGTTTCCGTGAAACAAGCCAGGTCAGCCTCTTGGTCCAGTAGGAGATCCTGGACTATGTGTGTTTTATTTTTGACTGACCTGGCATTACACAAGAGCAGGGAAAGGTTCTGTGGCTGGTTTTGTTATGCTCTCAAGCCCTTTTGGGATAGCAGGGAGAATGGAAGGGGAGAGAGATATCTGTCAGGCTCCTAATTGCACCCCATCTTGCAAAACAAAAAGCAATACTTTGAAAACGGAACAGCTTTTACTGAAGAAGAAGATACATGTAATAGAAGTGATTTTTTTTTGTCAAGAATGAAAGAAAGTATAAACATATCCCTTTTATAACCATATGAATCCACCCCACTCCGTTTACCAATAAAGCTAATTAATTGGATATCCCTTTCCCGCACAGCGTTCTCCCGCCCTTTTCTGCGCAGTATCCTCCCATCCGGGATTCTGGCAGCTTTCCTAAAAGCAATGAAGCTCTCATGTGCCTTTTCTCAACCACTGCACCTGTGGCCTTGGACCACAGAACTCAGCCACACAACAGTTTTCATTAACATTATGGCTTAACAATTATACCATCAATCCCAATCTAGTATGATACAATGTGAAAAGATACTAAGCACAAACCCATAGCAACATAATACAATATAAAAATACCAGTAACTAACTCTCTAGGTTCCCCCTCCTTTTCCAGAAACCAGTCTTTTAAACCTAAGCCTCTGTTAGAAGGTTGATTCCCGCACATTCCAATCCTAGCAAACAATCACATTCTTTAGCCATGATCTCTCTCCCTCTTCCTAGTATCTTCTATTAAAGCACATATTAAAACATTATTTTAACCCACCATAAATCTCATCTATCTTAATTCTAACCTAACCTAAACCTATAACCCTTATGGCATGAATCCCTAAATGAATAAATGCATGAATAAAGGGATTCATGACATATTGTGACTTCAGGCTGATTCTCCTTACCTGAATGAGACTGGCCCATTGTGATCTCAGCCTGAGTTTCCTTGCCTGAAGAATTGAGACAGTACTATTGTGACTTCAGGGTGGTGCTCTCCACCTGAAAGATTTAGACTGGCCCATTGTAAGCTCAGGCTGATGGTCCTTTCCTGAACAACTGAGATGGGAGAATTGTCACTTCAAACTGGTGGTATGTCCCTGAAGGATTGAGAAAGGTCCATTGCATGTCAGAACTAGTGTATAAGAGTTCATTCATAAAGGGGAAAAATATTAGGGTTTGGTTATCAAAGTAGGAATTATAGTTGCAGTTCATAGTAGGCAATGTAGAGTGATGGGTTATAGAAAGCACGTAATGGAAAGTGAGAGAAGAACAGATGGAGTGGCTTTTAGATGAAGGAGGGTGTTTGGAGAGGGGGATGGGGTTGCAGCTGTAGATGGTTATCCAGGAGGAGTGGCTTGGGAACACTGCTCTTCAAGGTGAGGCTGTCTGGGAGAAGGGAAGGGGAAGTATACACAACCTTGGTATCTACGCAACCTCCGCTTGTGTTGCTTTAGCTTGGGAATTGGGGGCTGGCTTAGGAAGGGGTTGAGTGGGTTAAGAAGGGAGCAAGTTCCTTTGGACTTCAGACTTTGCAAAAAGGTGTTAATGGATGTTTCTGCCTGGATTCATCAATAAAGCTTCTTTTGTTTCAAATGAGTTTTATTTTTTGAGCACAGGACTGACTCTGGATCTCACAGTTTGCAAAGTCTCACAGTTTTAACTCCAATGGAGACCCAGGGACAAGAAGAGTTCTTGGAGAACCTGGAGGTTCTCTGAGGGTTTGGAGGTGAGACTAATAATAGTAATAATAATAATATCATCACTAATTTATACCCTGCTTTCCAATGGATTTATTTTGAATTTTAGGGAATGTTCAGTTTTAATTTGCCCTTAGCGCTGTTGAATTGTATTTTCGGTGGTCTGTGAAATGTGCATAAGTGTGTGCACATATAAACACTTTGGCCTGATACAGACAGACCAAAATAAAGCTGCTTCAAGTCACTTTAGAGGTATAGTGTTTAAATGATACATGCGTCCTAAGAGTCCAGAAAGTGCAGCTTTGGTGCAGCTTCCAGACTCTTAGGATGCATGCATCATTTAAACACTATACCTCCAAAGTGACCTGAAGCAGCTTTATTTTGGCCTGTCTGTATAGGGCCCCTGTATTTTCTGCAGGTGTGGAAAGAACCAAGATGCTTCCAAAGGAAGGGAGAGAAGAGAAAGGACCTTCCTTTGTGGAAGAAACTGGAGGAAAGAAGACCTCTGGACAGGTTAGTGTCCAGACCTCCTTTTTTGTGGTGGAGCCACTGGGAATTTGACTGACTGGGATGCAATGGGGGTGTTATTTACAATCCTCTGTCTTTCATCGAAGGCTATTTTCTATTGCAGATTACCTTTTGAGATGTGGAAGTGTTCTTCACAGAGGAAGAAGGGCCACTCTTGAGTCCAAAGCAGAAATGTCTGTACAA
>NW_024810003.1:0-3013 GCF_019175285.1 Sceloporus undulatus | reverse complement strand
TGCTGTAGGAGAAAAGTACATCTTCAGCAATTCTGTTCATCAAGGTGGGGAAAACCCATGTCAGCCATTTTCTTTCCATTGCAAGAAGGTTTTATTTTTACTTTTTGAAGGAAACCATTTTTGAAGATTAGTTCAAGTTCAGGACATTCTAGGCCAAATTTGCACATTGGGTTTTATTTTTGTTTGTTTTAACAGAAAGCAGCTTTTTCTCTGGGAGAAACAGTGTTTTCTGCACACAATATCAATGTGACATCCAAAACCCTCCTCCTCATTGCCTCCAAATTAGGGAAGTTGGTTTTGTAGCAATTTCTCTTGCCAGAACAGGGCAAAGCAACCCCCCCCCCCCCAAATAATGGCCAAGTAATGTACTGGTTTGCTTTCCACAACAGCAAAGAAAACCCTACCAAAAAAGGAGGAGGAGAATGAGGTGAAGGGAGGAGGAAGGATGTGGAAGAAGAGAAAGAAGGAGCGAGAGGAGGAGGAAGAAGAAGAAGAAGAAGAGAAGGAGGAGAGCAGGCAGAGGATAGGACCAGGCTGAAGGCAAGGAAGCATGGATGCCCCCTTGAGCTCAATGGAAAAAAGGCAGGAGTCTAATAATAAAGAAAGACACTTGACAACTTTTAGAAGGTTTCTTCCTCAAATTGTTATTATCTTATCCAGTAGTTGCATCGGCCAAAGAGAGTGTTGTAAGTCTGGGAGATGTGGGTTGATTTATGGATCAGGTCTTCATATCTCGGCTAACGGTTACTGGACGTTCCCAACCCCACAAGTGAAGATTGTATGAAGATGAAGATAATCCTCGAATTCAACTCCTCCATCATTTATTTGATAAAGGATGGGGTTGTTGGCAAGAATCTCCTGTTGACGTCACGTTGGAGAAGAAAAGCGAGCAAGGAAGGAAAGAAAGAGAAAAATGGTCAGCATACGCCATTGAGGTATTTCTCAGATGGAAATGAGACCCATCTGTATCTCCTCGAATGATCATTACTCACGATGAACAACCGTACACAAAGTAAGATCAGAACACAGATCCAGATGAATTTTTCATGTTCCCCTCAAAATCAAGAAAGCATTGTCATCCTGAAAATTCTTCATCTGAATCTTTCATCTCAAAATTAACGTTAAAATATGTATCAAGGAATAAATCTTGCACATCCTCGTAGGTCATTATGCCAAGCTTTCCATTCTACTCACCTTCTTCTCTGAGACCCATCATGTTCCAAATGTCCCTCCTTGCAAAAAAATAAACCCAGATATATGGGTGAGAATTGACTTTGTCGGGCCAAATACTCTACACTCCCTTCCATTATGGAACCCACAGCTTTTTTCCCTACTTGCATTGGAAAAACAAGTTATGAAGCTTGACATCTCAAGGTCCAAAGCCCTGGTGAGACACAACTGACCTTGCAATTTTCTAGTCCTAGAACAAGTCGGTCAAGGAAACGGGTGGCATGCAAGGGAAGAGCTGTTCTCTTACCATCAGTATGTCAGTCGGTGGGGAGATGTACCTTATCAAATCCATGGCAATACTGTTGTCCATGTTGAGTTTTCTCCCTTGAGCTGAGGAAGATATAAACACAGAAATATTGTTACCAGGATTTCTTTCTCTGAGGCTGTCAGAAGTTGCTGGCAATAATAATAATAAAAATTTATTTGGTCATTGACCAGTATAAAACAAATCACACAAGCAACATATCAATATAACAATAACAAATTAAAATATAAACTGATAGTAGACTGTACATGTACAGTATCAAACAGTTCTTTCTACATGGTAATAAAATGACCATTTGACAGTTGAGGGCGCAGTTTACAAACAATATAACAGAATTTAGCCACCTTAAGGGATACTGTAGAATCATTGTTGTCCAATAGGAGGCGTAAATAAAAGGAGTCAGGTTTGCCTGGGAATTTACACAGTAGTGGGCTAATCAGTTGGTGACGAATGTCTCTATAGAATTGACAATAAAGGAAAACATGCTCATTGGTTTCAACAGTGCCGGAGCCACATGGGCAAAAACGGATTTCAAAAGGTGTTTTTTTTAAATCTACCTTCCAACATGGCTGTGGGCAACACATTGAAACGTGCCAGAGTTAGAGCCCTTCTGAACTTCGGGAGGGTAACATGGAACAGATATGGAGCTGGGGAGGGGACCAAAACTTGAGCACTGAACATGACATATTTTGAAAGGGAAGTTGAGTCCATATATCTTTCTGCTTCTAGGATTTTTTTTTAAATAGTAGATTTGGCTCTATCAGTGTCAAGCTTTAAAATTTCATCTTTACTGAGACCAAGCTCATTTAATTTCTTAAGGAGGGAAATTTCCCAAGAGGATTTAAAGAAATCCAGGAAAATTAAATTTGTCAGACCTCCAGAAGTTTTATGCAATTTTTGCCAATAGGTGAGTATACTAATCCACAGACTAGATTCTATTTTAATAGTCCCAGCCTCCCTTCTGAGAACTGCGTTCGGAACACAATGGGCAACCTGAAAGATTCTCCTAAGGAACTTAGTTTGCACACATTCAATTACATTTATGTTACTATATGGTCCCAATTGGGCTCTGTATAGTAATTGAGGGCGAACCTTGGCATTAAACAGTTTAATTGCTGCTGGAATGAACTGAGCACCTTTGGTGAAAAAAAATCTTAAAATAGCCGTTATAGTTCTTTGGGCATTACTAATGACAAGTTCTGAGTGGGCTGTTCTCCTACCAGAGGTATGAAATACAATCCCGAGATATTTGAAAGTCTTAACCTGCTCTATATGTTGTCTATCAAGTCTCCATTGTCTCAATTTGGGGCGGTGAGCAAAAGTAAGAATCTTAGAGGAGTTAATTGTTAATTTCTCCTCTTTACAAAACAAAACAAGAGAATTTAGGGCTCTTTTAAGTCCGATGGGGGATAATGAGAGGATAACGACATCATCCGCATAGAGCAATGAGTTGATATGCTTATTAGCCAGTTTTGGAGGATGAAAAGAAAGATTGTTCAAGGCAGAAACAAGGGAATT
>NW_024810002.1:2619-3013 GCF_019175285.1 Sceloporus undulatus | reverse complement strand
TTTGGTGCTTTTTTCGGCTTTTTTCGCACGAAACGCGGCTTTTCCCCATTAGCGCCTATGGCAATTCGGCTTACGAAGGCTTTTCGGGTTACGAAATCGGCCGCGGAACGAATTAATTTCGTAACCCGAGGCACCACTGTATAGTGCAAAGGGGATCCTGTTTTGAGAAACACCCCAGGGCCCCAACCAACTTAACCCAATCTTATGAGTTCCTCCTGATCCTATGGCAGGATACAGACCACCCCTTTGGGCGGCCTGTACCCGCCCCTTTCCCCGATGGATTGGGGCCTCAGCTGCCACAGTGGCTGCCCCAGAGGCCCCAATCCGCCACTTTTCCTGGCCTCAGAGAAGCAGCAAAATGCCGCTTCCCCACGGCCTGGAAAGGGGTGTCCTT
>NW_024810002.1:0-2519 GCF_019175285.1 Sceloporus undulatus | reverse complement strand
TGGAGCTCCTTCTGATGCCGCTGAAAGGGCGCCACAAGCACCCTGCAGCGGTGCCAGGATGTCATGTCCGTGCCACATCGTTTGGCTGTGGCATGGCCATGACGTCGTAGTGGCAGTACCCATGTAGACAGGGTGCCACCATTACAATGCCGCGGTTACGTGCTAGGGTTGCGAGGTGTCTGTAAAGGATGCCCCGAAGCAACCCTAGCACGTATCCATGCTGGTGCTTTGCGCTGGCCTGGATACTGCCTATATGTCTACTCTTGTCGTTGCTGTGTGCCTTCAAGTAATTTTTAAACTTATGGTAACAAAAGGCAAGCCTATCATGGGGTCTCTTGGCAGAATTTGTTCAGAGGGGGTTTGCTCTGAGAGAACATGTGACTTGCCCAATGTTACCCAGTAGATTTCCACAGCCAAGCAGGGATTTCAGTTGAGAATGCTTTAAATAAAACTATATAGAATTCACTGTATGGTTTGTTCACACAAATAATTGGAAGAGTAATAGCCTCAATTAGATTCCTTTGTCCTAAATAATAAATCTTATGAGCATTTGGCCAAGTGCACAGTGTCCAGAGAGAATGCCAAAGGATTTAAGCATTGTCTTATGGTTTTCATTGTCAGAAGAAGAAGAGCCTTCCCTCCATGGCATCTGTCTCCATCCAGCCTGGAGGGAGAGAAAAGACAGGCCCAGTCCCATTGGGCCTACCCTGAAGAAGAAGAGCCCTCCATCCTTCCATCCCTCGGGCCTACCCTTAAGAAGAAGAGCCCTGCCTCTGTGGCATGATACAGCATTGAGAAATAGAGAATTCAGACTGCCATGGTCGCCTTAGTTGATGATCTCCGCTGGGCATCAACGTGGGAAGTGTGACCCTGTTGGTGCTCTTGGACATCTCAGCGGCATTCGATACCATAGACCATGGTATCCTTCTGGAACACTTGAGGGAGTTAGGTATTGGGGGCACTGCACCCCAGTTCCTACCTCTCAGGCAGATTCTAAATGGTGATGCTGGGGGACAGCTGCTCTTTTAAAAGAGAGGGGACATCTGGAGTCCCTCAGGGCGCCATCCTGTCCCCCATGCTCTTTAACATTTACATGAAGCCACTGGGAGAGACCATCCGGAGACATGGGGTGCAGTGTTATCAGTATGCTGATGACACCCAAATATGCTTCTCTATGCCTCCGACTGTTGCAGTGACTAAGGGTGGCATCTCTCCTCGGAATGCCTTTCTTGAGTCGGTAATGGGCTGGATGAGGGAAAACAAACTCAGGTTGAATCCAGAGAAAATGGAGGTACTTGCAATAGGTATCCTAGGTTTAGGAAAGGAACTTTGTCATCCTGTCCTGGACGGGGTCACACTTCCCCTAAAAGATGAAGTCCGCAGTTTGAGAGTAGTCCTGGATCAGTCTCTAAAATTGTCATCTCAAGTAGATGCGATGGTCAGGAGTGCTTGGTACCAATCTCGGTTGATACACCATCTGCATCCCTTCCTGGACCAAAAGGACCTTGAAGTAATCTTTGGTAATCTCTTGTCTTGATTTCTGTAATGCGCTCTACATAAGGTTATCCTTGTACCAAGTTCGGAAGCTTCAATTAGTTCAAATTATGGAAGCTAGACTGGTCACCAGTTCATCAAGGTTTGACCACATAACTCCAATTTTAAAAGATCTTCACTGGCTGCTGATCCGCTTCCGGGCGCAATACAAGGTGTTGGTTATAACCTTTAAAGCCCTACCTTTAAAGCCCTTTCCCTACATAATCCACCCCGCACTCTTAGAACCCTGGGGAAGAATCTACAGTATTGGTATTACATACAACTAGACTAACTTCTACTTCCCAGAAAGCCTTTACTGCAGCTGCTTCAAAACTCTGGAACAGTCTCACAGAAGAGATCCATCTTACTACCTCCTTGGAGGTCTTTAAGAGGGCAATTAAGACGGATCTCTTCCGGCGAGTTTACCCACCTAATGTCTTATAAGATATATGTTTCTATCTCCTTGACCTAAATTGAAACATCTCTCTCCTTTTCGCTTTGATGGTATTGTTTTAATTGCTATCTATTTTTATATTTTATTGTACTATTTTATTGTTTTTATTGTTGTGATTTGCATTTGTATACTATATATTGATACTGGGCTGTAATCCCGCCTCGGTCCACCTAGGAGAGGCAGGAAAATATAAATAAAAAAATTATTATTAATTTTTATCTGACACCATCCAGATGAAAAGTGAAAAGACAGGCCATTGGGCCTACCCTTAAGAAGAAGAAGAGCCCTCTCTCCAGTCCATCTGCCTTGGTCCAGGCCTCAGAGAGAGGGAAGAACTGCGAGACCTGATCCCCTTCCCCACCACCATTTCCTTCTCCTTTTGTGTCATGTCTTTTAGATTGTAAACCTGAGGGCAGGGAACCATTTTATTAAAAAAAAATTATGTACAGCGCTGTGTAAATTTACAGTGCTATATAAATAATGCTTAATAATAATAATAATAATAATAATAATAATAATAATAATAATAATA
>NW_024810001.1:0-3014 GCF_019175285.1 Sceloporus undulatus | reverse complement strand
ACTGAAACCCCTCCGTTTCCTGAAGTTGGTTCAGTCTGTGCTTCCTGATCACTTGAGCTACCTAACCTCAAGAACACTTCCTTGTTTGCATGCAGCTTGTCCCAGCCAGCATGTCTCTCAAAATTTGCAGACCTGGAGTACTGTATCTCTTTTCCTCTCATAAGAAATTTATAACTGTTCCCTGAATATCCCAAGAACATTAGCCTTTTCCTTTCGGGTTCTCCTTTCCTCCTAAAATAAGCAGGTATGTACACATGTGCAAATTGACCAAAAACTCTTAGGTATTTGAAATTTGGCACTCTCCCATATAAAACTCTGTAGGGAATGTCTTCAATCTCTGAATGGTACAACCTATTACTTATGTGTAAGGCAGTCAGGGTTGCTTCACTCCAGAAGCTGTCTTTAACTCCTGCATCTGTCATCATGCAAGCAGAAATCCTTTTTATGTCTTGGATTTTTCTTTCTGCTAAACCATCCTCACTTGGACAAGCAGGGTTAGTGGTTTCATGTCTTTTCCCCACTTTCTGAAACCAATTGTACAGCTGGTTGTTTAAAAATTCTCCACCTCTATCTGTAACAATTGTCCCAACTCTGTTATCAAATCTTCTTTCAATCATCCTGACCCATGCTTTCAAACTTTGCCCAGCTTCTGACTTATTTTTCAGTATTCTTACATATGCAAATCTTGAAAATCTATCAACAATTACCAGGAAATATCTGCTTCCCCCTAGTGACAAACAATTTGCTTGGGCTACATCAGCATGGACAAATTGAAATGGTCTTTGAGCAATCCTTTTGGACTTCTTAGCAACTGGATAAGCTCTGACCTTCACTTGGTTACATACAGTACAGTCTAAATGATTTTTACATTCTGCTACTTTTAAATCTGGACACATGCTTATTAAATTCTTTAAACTCTTGAAACTTGCATGGCCAAATTTTCTATGGAGCTCATGTATGCAGTCTTTGTGCAACAGAACATTATCAATAGTATTTGCATTCTCTACTTTGTACTTATCAACATTCTCTTCTAAAAAATAGAGCTTATCTTTTTTCAAACCTATGCCACGCAATTCCCCATTCAATGTTATTTTACATAAGTTCTTTTCAAAAGTGACTATGTAGTCTCTGTCTGTTAATCTGCTCACTGATAATAAATTGTTTTCTAATTCTTTTACATGCAAAACATCATTAAAGTTTTCTTTTAGCCCTGGAATGTAAACTGTTCCCATTTGATTTATAGTTGTGAGCTCATTCCCGTCAGCTAAAACCACTGAATTTACATTAGATTGCTTCTTATCACTAATTAAATTAATGTTGTTACACATGGAGGTTGAAGCACCAGAATCTACTAGCCATTTAGAGTTAGCATTTTGCCTCTCCTTAATCATGGTCGCAAACACCTTATTATTATTCTTATTGTCCTTCAAAAATGGTGGCTTGAACTGCTTCTGCCTCTGGCCGTGCCATCTGCTCTCTTGCTTGCTTCTGTCAACAGCCTTTTGTTTACAGTTCCTCTGCAGATGTCCAATCTTCTTGCAGTAGAAACATTTTCTTTGCTCTCTCAAAGAAGCTGCTTGGTCCATCCCACGCACATCAGGCTTGGCTTGCTCACTTGGCACACTTTTGGAAGTTGGAGCGTCATTCCTCTCAGACAGTCTCCTCTGGTTCTCTTCCAGAATCCTGGCCACAACTAAATCTTTCGTTAGTTCCTCTGCCGGTAAGTTTTGTAATGCATTAGTGATATTGCTCCAAGTAGGATCTAATGATTCTAACAAAATATAACACTGCTGTTCTCTATTAATTTCCACTCCTCTTAGCTCAGCCTGCACAAACAAGTCTTGCATTGTTTTCAAATGTTCTATCACACACTGCCCCTTTGCCATCTTCTGTCTATAAATTCTCTTAGACCATAGCATTTTTTCAAAGGCAGTTGAAGGAGTGTGTAGCCTTTGAAGTGTTTCCCAAACATCTCTCGCCGTCTCCTTATCTCTTACGTCATTAATTAAATCTTCTTCCAGCATTAAATAAATACAGGCTTTTGCTTTGCTATCTCTCTCTTTCGCGGCTGCATTTGCTGCGGCTGGCAATCCGGCTTCAACAGTGGCCCATAAGCTTTCCTTTACAAGTAGGGACTGGGCATAAATCTTCCAGGTGGGGTAGTTGGATCTGTTCAATTTACTAAACTTCAAAATCTCCATCTTAACTTGTGCAGTGACTTAATTGACACAGTCCTTCTGAGTATGCACAGCTGACCCCTTTCGGGCTTAATCAAAACACTGGAGGAGTTACTCACGGAGCTTATCAGTGCAGCGCAAACAGCTTGCTCTGATCTGTCTTCCACAAAACTGTCTTCCACTCTCTGGAACTTTCAGCTTCTGTGGATGATGGGTGCTGCAGTATCTGGGCCCGTAACCCTTGTCAGGGATGATGGGAGTTGTAGCTCTTCACCTCTGGCTTGAACTCACCACCTGGTTGTGCACCGCGCTGACCAGTTTTGGCCAGTGGTTATAGCTTAGCAGAGTTACAGAGAATAGGCTGAAGACCCCGACAAACTCTCCAAGCCTTCTCACTCTTGCTTCCACAGAAGTCTTCACCCTTCTTCAGGATCCAGCTGGTTCTTGTAGCTTCACCCAAGACACCAGACAACTCAGTAGTCTTAAATACAGTGGTGCCTCGGGTTACGAAATTAATTCGTTCCGCCATTCCTTTCGTAACCCAAAAATTTCGTAACCCGAAAATGCTTTCCGTTAGCACTGGAAAGCCTATAGCTGCACTTTGCAGCATTTGAATTTCGCGCCGAAATGAATTTCGTAACCCGAAAAATATTTCGTAACCCGAAACAGTTTTTGCCAATCCAACTTTTTCGTTTCCCGGAAATTTCGTAACCCGATCATTTCGTATCCCGAGGTGCCACTGTAAAAGATCTACTTTATTCTACTATATACAGCTCCAAAACTATCCAACACAACAATACTCTACTCCTCACTATCCACTACTACTACCCACTACTA
>NW_024810000.1:0-3014 GCF_019175285.1 Sceloporus undulatus | reverse complement strand
AGAAGATAGAAATAGTTGTGGGCCATGAGTCTTTCTCAAAGGGGAATATTCCCTTTGAGTCCATGATATTGCTGGCTACCTTTGACTGTAGCTGTAAGGAAATTATGGTGGGAACCCCATTGGGACCTTCTCAAAGGTCAAATGCGCATGGTCCGGGCAGCAGGGAATCATTTTGGAAGGATCCACAGAGGTCTCTTCTCCCTTTTGGGAGAACTATTGGGACAGTGGCACCAAGGCTTCATAATCTCTGGGGCATGCTAATACTATTTAGTGATGACGGCTGCTTTAATAATAGCCTAGCTAGTCTTGTATTCAGTCAAGAACATCAGCTAAATAATAGCAGGGCTCCTCACACGGGACTGAAATACTACTTCATGTCTTCCTTCTCAAAGCTTGAAATAATCACAGAGTTCCAAAGTATATTTTTGGCTGAGTAAGTCAAGAGTAATTAATTTTGCAGAAGACGTTTGCCTTCACAGACGAAATTAAACTTAAATACGGATGTCAGGACTTGGACAGCTGACAATACTATAATTATGACTATTAATAATAAGCATCTTCCCCTGTTCTTTGGGAGGCTTCAGGAAACCATGGATGAGTAAGAAGTAGCTGGGATTTAAACCTTTAAAGGACTATTGGTAAATATTGGGATTTGGCCAAACATGTTATCCAACACGTTCCCTTTTCATCTGTTGTCATGTAATGCAGCAAGTTCTGGATCGGTGTTTTAGGTTTCCATATAGCAACCCTGAGGGCTTGAAAGTGGGTCCCAGAATGGAAGGTTAGCCAAAATAAAGCCTGAATCAATAATAATGGTTATGCACAACCTATATTTGTAATATTCTATATGGGAAATATAGCGCTCATTATACCGTTTCCTCCCAGCAATTCTTATTTGCGAAGCTGGTGTGATTTTACAGCTCTTTGGGAATTTAATCCCCAATTAAGACCAAATTTACATTTTTCTACCTCTCCAGAATTGTCTTTTCCTTTATTATTTAGTCTCTGTTTGTCACAGTCATGTTTCAGGCTTCTTTCGACCAGTTTCTTTATTATTACCAATCATGATTACTTGTAACTAACATAAATAAAGAACAAATGATATGACTATTACTATGGATATAGTGCTATATAACAGCTATAGAACAATAAACTTTAGAAGTCGTATTTGCTGGTGGTCTCCCTTCCAGCTACTAATCAGAGCTGACCCTCCTTAGCTTCCTAGATTGGACAGGCTCTAGTGCCTCTATATGTCTGGCTGATGGTTCTCTAGGCTCCAAAATAGAATCATAGAATCATAAAGTTCCTTCCAATACCAGCTGGCAGCTCATCTTCACCCTTCCAGACAGAGGTCTTTTCTTGCTCTCCTTGCAGATTTTCTAACACAAATGTGACACTTATCATATGAATGAATTAAAAAGTGTGACAATGCCTTTAGCACCCATTATGTAGAGAAATCTTGTAGCACCTTTCAGATGAAAGGAATCAGCAGCAGGAAGTTTTGTAGACGTAAAGGCCTGTACAGATGGGGGGAAAGGGGCGGACAGATTTCTCCCCCGGATCCTGGCTGCACCAACCAAACACCGCAGAAACAATGTGCTGTGGAAAAGGAGCCACAAAACGCTGCTCCTTTCTCTGCCGCTGCTGAGCCGCCATTGGCACTTTGGAGCAGTGCAGTAATATCCCTTGTGTACCATGCCATTTGGACACTGTGCACAAGGTGTGTTATTGTCTGAATGCGCACACACCAAAACGGCACCCGTACAACGCGGTAGGGCTCGGGAGCACTCCTAAGTCATAATTTTGGTCTCTGGCCGGCGCATAGCGCCAGTCTGTACCAGGCCTATATCTATTCCTCTAAATGCATCGGAGGAAATAAGACTTAAGTCTACGAAAACACCTGCTGGAAATTTTGTTCTTCAATTAGTATCAAAGTTGCAACAAGATCTCTCTACATATTGGATCTACAGACTCACATCTTTGAATTTTGGCAACCAAGGGGAGTTAATAATACTTCCAAAGCAGGATTATAATGTTCCCAATAAAAAGCCATGAAAACATCATTATGATCTATGAAGCTGAATATTACATGGGGTGGCCATGGGGTGCGACACCGGTTGCCCAGTCAGGTAATGGAAGGACCTGTTCAGAGCGTCTCTGAGGGCAGGAGGCTGGCACAGTCCCCCCGAATGGTATAAAAGGAGACCAGAGTCAAGCCTTTTCCAAGAGCTCCTCTCGACTTCTTCCAAAGACTCCTCTGAGAACTCGGTAAGTGAGCAGAAAGAAGGCTATTCCTACTGGTTGCTTCACTTGAACTTTGTGTGTATGTTGTTCTCTCTCTTTCTCTCACTCTTTTGCTCCTCCTCTCTACCTCTCCCCCCTTTTTTTACATCCTTCAGTTAAGATGATTTTGTGCATTTATAACACATAGCATTTTGTTTAACGCTTAGGAAAGTTTTTATCATACTTTTGCAGGGAGAGGGGGTTGTTTCAGTTTAAATCCAGTTTCTGCAAGGGATCCGTTCCGTCTGATAAACTACAGCCAAGTGTCTTTGCAATGCCAGGGTATTACTCCAATATCCAAAGGACTACAAAATAGAGTATGCTCTGTGCATTTCAAGGGATGTATATTGTAATATTTTGAATACACTATGTTACAAATTGATACCTTCATTTTGCCTTTTTGCCCAGAGACCTCATTCTATCTTTTGCATTCAGAAGATCGTTTTTTGACCAGCAAATGATTTTTCCTTGAACTGGTTTGTTTGTGTGGACTAAAGCAAGCAATAGATCTGCTTAGAACAGCTCCTTGAAATGAAAGTAATGTGAAAGACACATATAGCTAATCTCCCATTGATTTCACTGTGGACACATAGGAAACCACGGATTTCATTTGTTACAAGGCTATAGGCTATCACTTGCATTCAATAAATGGGATGATTTTGAGCCACCATTTCCATTCAAAGCTTCAACAGAATATAGAAATGTGCAAAACAACCCTTGCAAGGAATACA
>NW_024809999.1:0-3015 GCF_019175285.1 Sceloporus undulatus | reverse complement strand
ACAGAGCATTTTCTGCCATAGCCCCCAAGTTGTGGAACGACTTGCCGGAAGAGATCTGCCTTATTTCCACCAAATTTGCTGTAAAATATCCCACCTCCATTAGTACTGTATGTTTTATGAAAGTTAATTGTATTTTATTAACCTTATTGTATTGATAATATGCTATTATTATTATTATTATTATTATTATTATTATTATTATTATTAAATGTATTTGATATGTTTTTATTGCTGGAATAATCTGTTTGTTGTAATCCCACCTTGATCCACAGGGAGAGGCGGGATATAGAAATATATATATATATAGCCATTTTTTGCCAAAAGTGGGGGGGAGTATTCCCCCCCCCCAATATAACTAAAGGCAAAAGGCTTCAAGTTCAGTTCCTGGCATGTCGCAAAAAAAGTCTTCCTGTCTGAAACTCTGTAGAGCAACCAGGATCACAGTAAACAATACTGAACAAAATGAACATTGTAAAAAATATATATTGTCCAAGTCTTTCAGATCTGTTCATTTTATTTTTTTTCCTTCTGCTTGTACTCTTTTTGCTACTCTGCCTAATTACTTCTTTATTCTTTTATTTGGTTTTATTGTTTATGAGATTTTAATTGCCTCAAAAGCCATTCTAAGAATCTATGTTGATTTGGGAAGTGAGACACTACATTGCAAAATAAGTAAATAAATAACTGGGTGACACTGAACAAGCACACTTCACATTATTTTTTAACCAGGTCATCCAATCCTGACTTTAAGGGCTGGTTTGTTGGTTATTATTGTTTAACCACTCCCTTTCTGTTTTCTTTCTTTCTTTCTTTTTCAACAACAGTGGTTTTCTCGCTTTGACAAGAAATGAATAAGAATGTTACTGTATATTCTCAGGTAAGGTCTCCCTTCTGGTCAAAGTCTTCTTAATCTTGCACAGACTCTCCAACATTTCACAGATGAAAATGGAACATATGTGGCAAAGCAACATCAGAGTGTGGTCAAGAAGGCAAAAGGTGTTTAACGAGAATGAACTCACAAGCCAGGAGAGTATGCAACAGTTTTATTTTGTTCCATCTTTTCTTCTTGTTTCCCCCCTACTGAATTAATTGAGTACCAACTCCAATTGTACTTTGAACTCAGTCTGAAGTAACTAAATAAGCTGAAGATAAAGGAGGAAAATGAGAGAAAGCAAGAAAAAATGGGTCATTTTAAAAGCAGCTGAAAAGGTGTGATGACATAGGATGAATCAACACTGTCTCTGCCAAATTAAAACAGCTGGAGGATGTGCTTGTACATACCCAGAATTCTAATGTTAGTAAAGTACAGTGTGAAGTCGAACGCTTTCATGGCCGGCATCCATAGTTTTTTGTGGGTTTTTCAGGCTCTAGAAGAGTTTCTTCCTGATGTTTTGCCAGCATCTGCGGCTGGCATCTTCAGAGAATGCTTTCCTGGAAAGGAGTTGGGTATATATATTGTGTGACCTGGAAAGGCTGGAGTGATTTGCATGTGTATTGTTCTGTTGCTAATGGCAGGCCTCAGGGTAGGAGGGTCTGCAAAAGAGGATTAGTGTCTGCTTGATAGTGCTCATTGCTGGGAGATTTCTCATTTGCATTTGTTGAGTCTTTATCTTGCTATTTTTCAGGACTGATAGCCAAATCTTGTTTACTTTAAGGGTTTCCTCTTTCAGTGGCTTCCCTGTGCATCCTGACATGGTAGTGGTTGGCATGGTCCAGAATTTCAGTGTTTTCAAACAGTATTTTATGCCCAGGATGGTTTGTGGCATCAGCAGTAGCAGAACAAACACCGGGGACTTAAGTCAAAAGTATTGGCACACAAGCAAGACAAGGGGAAACTGTGGCCTTTAATGGGACTAAGGCTTTAGAGTATGTGGTGTCAGAGGCAGCAAAAAAGGAGCTTTAGCATTTGGAACCCTGGTTAAGCTTTGTGAGTTTTGCCAGGACTTGGCTGGCAGATTGAAGCAGCACTGTCCCTCCTGCTTTCTTTCATCAGATAGGCTGAAATGAGGTAGAAGGAGAAAATCAATATTTGTGTGTGTGTGTGTGTGTGTGTGTGTTTGGGGGAGGGGTGACTTGAAGCTGTGTGGGGAAGGGACATCTTTGTAGAAAGAGTGGAAGGCTTATCAGGGGTTGCTTCTTCAAAAGGATCCTTCACTTCTTTCACCTCTGTCAGACTGAGAGTCCTTCCTCTTCAGAGAGAAAGCTGGCCTCACCTCTCTCTACCCTGGCAAAGAAAGATTGAGAATCCTTCCTTACCAGGAAGAAGCTGCTTCTTTCGTACTCAGTCATCATGGGAGCAACAATCAAGCAACTAGTCAAGCAGCAACCAAGAAGTCTCTCACCCACACTTCTCCTTGCTGCAAGGCCAGTGGGTGAGAGACTTCTCAGTTTATACTCAGCCAGCTGCTTGGTTCGCTGCTCGCAGGGTGACCAGGTGCAAAGGGAGCCGCAATTGAGTAGCCAGTCAAGTAATGACCAAGAAGCCTCTCGCTTGCACCAGCTTTTGCCTCAAGGCCAGCACAGGCAAGAGGCTCCTCAGCCAGCTGTTTGGTTGCTTCTCCAAAGATGACTGGCAGTCTGGTCACTGCTTGACTAACTGCTCAAGCACTGCTCACTTTGCACTTGGTAACCCTGGGAACAGCAACTGACCAGCTGGCCTATCTTTTGCTAGTCACACATGAGAGGCTGAGGTGGTGGCAAGCTGGGCATAGCTGAGGTAGATGCTGTTGGCTGGCTGACAAACAGTAGACCTAACATCAATAGGTGTAGAAGAGTGCTAGGGTTGTCACCCAAGAAGAAAGGAGGAGGTGGTAGCCAAAAAAATGTTTTGGGACCACTGCTCCCAGTTTTAGATGATAGCAAATCTCCACTGGAAGAAAAAAAAACTTGTTATAAATACCCTTGGATAGGGTCACCATATGTTAGAGATGATTTGAAGGAACATAGCAACAGCAAACACCATGGCAGTGGGAAAGATTGTGACCAGGTGACTTATGTGCCTGTTCAGTCTGCTGT
>NW_024809998.1:0-3015 GCF_019175285.1 Sceloporus undulatus | reverse complement strand
TGCCCTCCTGCTTCCTCAACTTGCCTGACCCCAGCCTGCCAGTTACTGCCCAGCCAGACCTGAAAAGGGCTGGCAAGGAGTCATTTGTGCAGCCAGACAAGCAAAGCAGCAGGAGGGGATGGAAGGGAGTTGGGGCTTCTTGTTCAGACATCTTCACTGCTTTGGCTCCATTGCCTGAGAGAACCAAAAGAGTGGAGAAGTTGGAATGGGCATGCACCTGCCACTTCTTCTGCAGCCTCACAACAGTATCTGTGCCAGATCCAGAATGGAAGGCACTACACCTATCACCAGAAGCCACTGATGGATGGGGTGCTGTGCTGTGGTCTTCCAACAGCCCATTCCATTTCTGATGTGGCTGCTTGCCTAGCAACCATGCCAGACCAGGAATGAAAGGCACCCCACACACCCCACCAGCAACTGCTCTTAGGTGGGAGTGTGCAGACTTTTGATGGTGCATACCAATTCTTGATGGCACATTCTGGTTCTATGCCAGTGATGGGTGGCAGTGCTGCAGCCTTCTGACAGCCCATTCCAATAGCAATAGCAATAGCAATAGCAGCTTCATACTGCACTGAGCAGTCTCCAAACCATTTACAACTGTAAGCTAATTACCCCATCAAGCTGGGAACTCATTTTAGCAACCTCATAAGGATGTAAGGCTGAGTCGACCCTGAGCCTCTTGCTGGGATTGAACTCACAGCCTTGTGGTTTGTGAGTGAGTGGCTGTAGTGCTGGCATTTAACCACTGCGTCACTAGGGTTTCTTTACCTGGCATTCCAGACCTGGCATGGCTGCTGGATGAGTGAGAAAGGGCAAGGACACCATTTTTACTTGCCCAATAGCTGCACCAGTCCCATCAGGTGTAGCACCTCACCAGATGTACATCCCCGCAAGGTTTCAAAGGTGAAGTCCACATACCTTGCATCCCCTTAATGATGCATCTGGTACAAGCCAAGATATGAGGGAGAATATGTAGATACTCTTCTACCAAACTGTTTTTCCAGAAATAATTCCACCTCTGTACTATTCCATCTAACCACTATACCACACTGGCTATCAGATATGTAATATATAAACATGGTGAGAACTTCGTCAAAGCTGATTAGATATCTAAACTAGTTAAAGTGTATCTGGCCTTGCCCGGGTCCAAACCTAATATTGTAAAAAGTGTCCATGAAGCCTCCTGTTCTCCTAATTCCACCTACTTTTTAACCTCTCCCTTCTTTTGGCCAGCAGTAACTCAAGGAGCCCTCTCTCTTTTTCCTACTCCCGATTTTAACCTCATGTGTCTTAATAGCAGTGCCTTAGTGCCCTCCCTTTCTTGCAGCATCAGAAATCTTAACAGCAGTGCCTCAGAGAGCCCTCTCCTGTGTTTAGTTGTTTAAAAAGTACTAACATGTTATGGTAGCACTCTCTCTTTTTTCTTCTAGGAAGCCAGTTTGGATTACTGCCATTGCAACTTGGGTAATAACTAAAATCTACTGAAATTATAAATATTCTAAAGGTACCAGATACCATTTGATCTTGGAAGCTAAGCAAGATCAGCCCTTGTTAGTACTTGGATGGGAGACCATTAATGAACACAAAGTGCTGTCGGTTATACATCAGAGGAAGGAACTGAAAAAACGTCCTCTGAGTATTCCTTTCCTAAGAAAACTCGATGAAATTCATCAGGTTGCCCTAAGTCGATAGGGTCTTGAAGGCACACAAGCACATTGAATTTTGAGGTGTCTACCATTATGTAGTTTGAAAAAAGTAGACATGTTATTCTATTGCAGCATAAAAAAGAGGAAGGCAGGGGGAGATTTTGACATGTTCACTGCAATGCCCTGCTGTAAACAGACAGATGAACACACAAAGGCAAATTCCTTTTTATTTTGTATATAAATGTTCAACTATAGGTCTGTAGCCAGTTGAAAATGCAGCTAGAAAAGAGTCTCCTTGTTGCTCACTTGATTTGTAAGTTTTGATCAGGCCCAGACTATTTGGCAGACCGTACCTCCCTGTATGATCCACCTGGGCTCTGAGCTCAACAGGAGAGGCCATTCTCCCAGCCCCATCACCACTGCAAGCACAGTTGGTGGAGACACAAGAGAGGGCCTTCTTGGTGACTGTCCCAAGAATCTGGAATTCTTTTACCAGGGAGGCCAGAACGGCCCTTCCATTGGTTGCCCTTCCATTGGTAGCTAAAACCTTTATATTCAGACAGGCTTTTAAAACAGACCGTTTTTAAAGAATGCGCTAGAAGGTGCTGTACTGTTTTAATTGTAGTGTTAACTTTTTGGACTTCTTTTTATATGTCATCAAGTCATTTCAAACTTATGGAAACTCTAAGATGAACCTATCACGGGGTTTTCTTGCCAAAATTAGTCCAGAGGGGGGGTTGCCTTTGCCTTTCTCTGAGGCTGAGAGTATGACTTGCCCAAGCTCACCCGATGAATTTCCATGGCCTAGCTGGAATTCAAACCCTGTTCTCCAGAGTCCTAGTCCATCACTTAAACCCTAAACATGCTGGCTCTCTCAAATTCCCCAGTACCCTGGCTGCTAAACACACTAGCTGGGGAATTTGGTGACACAGAATCAAAAAGTAACAGCACTTTGGGGAAGTCGTTGCTGGGTAAAAATGGCATGCTGATGAAAGACTGAACATCCCTCTCCCTCATCACTTCTCTGCTCTATGTAAATCATACCTACTTCTTTGCAGGTTCAGCAGCAGCCTGAATTCTAAGACCTCAGTATGCAGTCAACCATGTCATTCATTCAAAATACAACCATGTATTTTGCAAGTTGCCATCTCAGCAGGGTAGCCCATAGCATTAAGGACAGGTTCGTTTTTCAGCTATTAAGCACTATACCCACAATATTTCAAAGTGCCTGGGAAAAAAGCGTAAAAAGGGCCTTTTGTTAGAAATGAAGTGCCAGTGCTCTCTAATGGGGAAGTGTGTGTGTGTGTATAGCCTGAGGATTAAAAAGTGGGAGAAAGTGGTAGAAAAAAGAGAGCATTCAATTTTAGAT
>NW_024809997.1:0-3016 GCF_019175285.1 Sceloporus undulatus | reverse complement strand
ATCCTGGCCTCCAATCGCGGCAGGGCCCAGGCGGGGAGGGAAAGCCTCCTTAAGTGGAGGCTTTCCCTCGCCTCTTGCCCGCCGCGATTGTGAGGAAAATGTAGGACATGATTTTTAAATGTAGGACACATTTTTTGTGTGTCCTACATTTGAAAAATTTGTCCTACATTTTCCCGGTTTCCCGGTCCGGCGCTATGGCAACCCTACACATGGCAAATGGCAATGGAGGGCAGAAAGTGACAATACCAAGGAAACTCCTCTGAGTCCCAGCCATTCTAGGAATGAGTGGCAGGAGTGAGTCCAGGGGGCTGAGGGGGTCTCCTCTCCCAAAGTGGGGTAATAAAGACTAGTTCCCATGGGACTGTGGGCCCCCATTACCTCTTGGCAAATCTATAGAATACGCTGCCTCCATGAGCATTGGAGGAGTCTCTGGCTGGATGGCCATCTCTTCGGAGGACTTGGAGGGCAGATTGGGGCTGACTGTTTGGCCTTTGGGGCTCCCTTCCAGCTCTAGGAGCCTATGAAGCCTACCTTAAAAATGGCCGTTGGAGCACAAAAAGGTTGCCAAAACACAAAATGGCCACTGGAACACAAAATGGCTGCCAAAACATAAAATGTCCACTGAAACACAAAATGGCTGCCAAAACACAAAATGGCCACTGGAACACAAAATGGCTGCCAAAACACAAAATGGCTACTGGAACAAAAAATGGCTGCCAGAACACAAAATAGCTGCCTATTCCTCAGCACTTGGCAGTTGTCAGTTTGAGGCCTTCACGGAGAGAGAGAGAGAGAGACTGAGGGGAAGAGAGGAAGGAAGTCCTGGAGGAAGGGGGTCTTGGGAAATAGCTTTCCTGAGATATTCGGGATTCGCTTCCGAACAAAGGGGTTTCTGGCCTCATAAAGGCTTTGGGGAAAACTGGATCTGAAAGGCAGTAATAGCCTTTTATCTTGCCAATGGGACTTAAAGTGTATTTCCTGGACTTGATCTCCCAGCATCCACAGGGCCAGAAAGAGGAGGGGTCCTGCCCTTCAAGGCCACTCCAATCTCTCTGAACTGAGGACTACAACTCCCATGTCTTCTTGACCAGAAACATTGGCAATATCTTTCTTTCTTTCTTTCTTTCTTTCTCCCTATCTGTCTTGTGAGCTGTGATTAAGCCCTGTTAGTGGTGTTACTCCTCTTGTTGTCATTGTGTGCCTCCAAGTTGTTTCTGATTTATGACAACCCTAAGAGAAGGCTTTTGCATGCTTTTAATAATAATAATAATAATAAGTCCCAGCCCTAGGAATGAGTGGCAGGAGTGAGTCCAGGGGGCTGAGGGGGTCTCCTTTCCCAAAGGGGGAGGCAAGGACCGGTGGACCCTCCCCAGCTAGGGCCCAAAGGGAGGGTCTCTTTCCCCACCTCTCTCTCCCAGCCCCCAAAGCCCAGCCTCCCCACTGGCCCTGAGACCCTGCCTCCCTTCCTCTGACCCCCACAGGCCCCTTCCTTCCTTCACCCCAAAATGGAGGGCAAGAGGCACAAAGAGACACACTTCCTTCCTTTCGGCCCAAGGAGCCTGGCCTCCTTCTCTCTCTGGAGCCTCAGGAGAGAAACAGATATCTCTGTTCAACTGAGGCTCAGAGAAGGTTCCAGAACCTTATTCCCCATAGTCAAAAGCAAAACACAAAATGGCCGCCTCTGCCTCAGCGCTTGGCAGTTGGAAGTTTGAGGCGGCCATTTTGGCCAGTTGGAAGTTTGAGGCGGCCATTTTGGCCAGTGAACCCAAAACGCAGGAGGAAAGGGACCCCAAACAGGATTTCCAAACCTTAACAACAGCTAAATATTTTCCTTATGCTATTGAAAGGAGGAACTTGATCCCCTCCTTATTTACAATCAATAGTGAGTGATACTAATATTAATATTAAGAGTGCCCATCGTCCACAACCCAGCTCAGGTCTTGACCGCTCAGGGAGGCCAGTCCAGCTGCAGGTGGCCCTCCATCCGTCCTCTGCCCTCCTTTCCTTCTGCATTCCTCCTCTTTTCCCCAGCATCAGCCCCTTTCCCAAGAAGGCTGCATCCGCACTATAGAAATAAAGCACCTTGACACCACTTTAACTGCTCAGTGCTATGGAATCCTGGGATTTTACCTTTGGGTCACTTAGCCTTCTCTGCCAGAGAGCTCTCATGCCACAACAAACTACAAATCCCAGGATTCCACAGGATGGAACCACGAGAGTTAAAGCGGGTCTGGTATAAGATTTAAAATCTTTATTATAGAAACATATTATTATGGATATGTCTTGAACAGGCTCTTTATATTAGAATTAGAACTAATATAAAAAACTGGATTATCTATAAGGATATTTTATTGTAGGATAATAGTAATAGCCTAATTTTGAAAACAAGGGATCGCTTAGAAGCAGCAGATATTCAAATTGATTGGTTTTTACATTTTCAATTGGCAGAAAGATTTAAAGTAGATCTCAAAAATTTTGGTTTTAATACAATTTTATTAATACAAAGAATGAGTTAGATACTATTATAGAAGATAATGGAAAGAAATATCAAAATATTACAAGGTGTTGAAAGAAAGATTTGGAAGTTGAGGTAATAAAGCACTCTATGATAATTTGGGCTACAGATATTGGAAACCCGATAGAATTAGAGAACTGGGAGCATTCTTGGAAGGAAACGAATTTTACTGTCTGTTGAAATTGTAAAGAGAATTATGTGAAAATGTTATTTAGGTGGTACATGTCTCCCACAAAAATCAACAAAATTTACAATACCAGAGACAAGAGATGCTGGAAATGTTTGAAACATGAAGGGTCCTTCCTCCATCTCTGGTCGAGTTGTGATAAGGCTAAGGAATATGTCTGAGATCTTACAGGTAGATATACCATTAAACCCTTTGATCTTTTTAGTCAATATGACATGTAAACTGGAAAAGGAAGTAGCTAAAAGGTTTTCCAGATTAATTTTGTACATGTTCACTCACAGTATTGGAAAAACATCCAAATTCCTAAAATAGAG
>NW_024809996.1:0-3017 GCF_019175285.1 Sceloporus undulatus | reverse complement strand
TATCCACGGGTGGTCCTAGAACCAAACACCAGCAGATACCAAAGGCCCTTTGTAGTTAAATATTCACAAAATAGAAAAGTTAAAAGGTGATTAAATATATTAAAACCACTTGAAAACATTAACCATTAAAAACACAACAAGCACAACAAAAATAACAGATAGAAAATACAGCATATTATTTAGGTGTGCCGGCCTTTGTACACAGCCTTCCAAGTCCATTGCTAGTGAATTATGTTACATCTTGATAGGAAAGCCTGCTATCTGTGCACTTGCTCTTAATAACAACACCCATAGAGCATTGTCCCACCACTTGTCTCTTCTTTCATTGTCTTCGAGTATACCGGATGGTGTATATTTATTTCAGCTGTATTCTACTAGAAATGGAATCTGACATTTAAAAAAATAATGTTACAAATGCTGTACTTTGTTATGCATTAGCTTTGCTTTTCAATCAGAGATAAAAGCAGTTTCATAGAAAGGATTTTTAGTAACTACTTTTCTGTGGGTACTTACTGTATTAAATTACATTTGGTTTATATGTACTGGAAAAGTTTCAATAATATAAATGGCTCCAAACTTTAGCTTTTATATAACACTTCTATAACAGCCTTTTGAATTGGTATCCATTAAACCCTTTTAAGCACGAGCAAATAAATCACACATCATTACTTAATCATACTGAAAATATTTTTTAAAAAGTGGCTTGTGTTTAGAGATGCAAAGAACAGGCATTTTACAGAAGCAAAGGATTTTGTCATCAAAACGTCCATAAACTTGGGGGGGGGGAGTGAAAGTTTGGTTTTTTTTTTTTTTTTTAAGTATTTCCCCCCCCCCCAAAAAAAAAAGTAACACTAATTTTAATTTTAATTTTAAAAACAGTCAACTTAATTATCATGGTTAATTTTGTTCCTTTCTTCCTTTTCCTTTTTTTTTTTATTTTTTTTTGGCATGGTATTGTGTCCTAAGCTGCAAATAGTCTTCAAGAACTGTGCAGTTGTGGTCCCCAAGTTGTGTGATGAACAGTGCTGAGTGGGAAGGGGTGCTTTGTTGGCCTACATAAGAGGAGACTAGGGAGCTTTGTGCTTGGCTCATATGTAGATCACATGTAGTGGGCAAGAGGGAGGTTATTTAAAGGCTCATCACCCCCTCATATACCTGTTTTACCTGATTGCTGTGACCCATCCATATGCCCTTAGTGAAATGTGAGCATTTCTGGTCATCTCGGGGGCCAGGTAGGAATTTTTCCCCTTTACCTGTTTTTGCAGTCTGGAATTAAACACAAAGGGCACCCAGCCTAAAGTTTTAAAATAGACACACTTTAAAAATTTTTTAATGTGTTAGAACGCTGCTCTTAAAATGTATCCCACACCTTTCTGTTTATGTACCCTGGGGAAGATGAAATTGTCCAAAACAAATGACACAGCTTGCAGTAAAAGAAGGAAATGCTCTACTTTCTTCAGTACTTATATATGTATGCTAGTGAAAATCTCAGATCATTTTCTTCTTTAATGAAATGATAGGGTATTGCCAGCCTCAGTAAAACAAAAACACTTTTAATTATAGATGTATTCAAGCAGCTGCTCTAGCACAGCAGCTTTGCCAGTTTTCTCAGTCACAGATGTCCTCCAGAACCAGCTGTGTTTGTTTAGTTTGAATGTTGAGTTGTGTGCCATTACTTACAATTGTTGTTATTTTAGCCTGCATCCTCCTTTGTTGCTTAACATCCAGGTTTTCCTGCTTATTTGCAGGGATGTAAAATATCTTTCTCTCTCTCTAGATATTTTACCCCTTGATAATGTTCTTGATAACTTGTTTTGTTTTGTATTTGGCTTTAAGCCCCAAAACAATATTAAGCACACCAAATATTTTAAAAATACAAATAAGATCTCAGAAAATGTACTCAATTGAAGAAACATATGGGTGGCATGGGATTTTAACCAAAGAAAGTTTTGCTATATTTGAGAAGTTAGCCTGAGTATTAAACTAGGCATTAAGGGGAATGTGCATTTCCTGTGATTAACCTTTTTACCTCTTCATAATAGAATTTCCTCACAAAAATGTACCTTTGTAATCCATTGTGTTTATATGCCTTTGAGTTGATGCCGACTTACAACAACCCTATCATAAGGTTCTCTTGGCAAGATTTATTCAGAAGAGACTTGCCATTGCCTTTCTTTTAGGTTGAGAGTGTGTGACTTGCCCAGGGTCATTCACTGGGTATCCATGGCTCAGTGGCAATTTGAACCCTGGTCTTTTGAAGTCTTAGTCTAATTGGTTGAAGGCATATGATAAAAACAACAAAATTACATGAATTAATTTTGTTTTCTCTCACACAATGTAGACTAGCAGCTACACACACAAGTGGTTGGTAGGCAAAGGACATAAAGGAGTGAGTCCTTCAAATTCAACAAACACCCAATGCTTCTATTATAGAATTGCCTCAAACAAGTAACTGGCCAAACGAAGCAAGGATTGTAGTTTCACTTGTACGTCTGTCCCTACTATGGTCAGGATTTAGGATTTAGGCCCATGTAATATGGTTACACCTGTGGTGTAGTCCACTTGCACTGCCATCAATTGAATACGCCCATTGCACAATGGCCAAAAAAGTACATACGCACATATGTGTAAGGAAATTTACAAGGGAGCCTTGGTGGCACAGTGGTTCAATGCCGGTACTGCAGCCATAATGTTGTGAGTTTGATCCCAAGGCACCAAGGTTGACTCAGACTTCCATCTTTTCATAGGCCTGTAAAATGAGTACCCAGCATGTTAGGGGCAATTGGTTTACAGATTGTAAACTTCTTAGAGAGTTCACTATTAAGTGGCATAGAAAGGTAAATGGTATTGCTGTTGCTATATATGTGCATGACACAAGTATGGCATCCCACCACTACCACCACCACCACTTCTGGAGCATCAAGAACTTCACCAGGAGAAGAGATGGAGCCTGGCCTGGCAGAGCCCTGAGAGAGGGAGAGACAACGGTGGGATACAGACCGCCAATTTGGGGCGGT
>NW_024809995.1:0-3017 GCF_019175285.1 Sceloporus undulatus | reverse complement strand
AAATAAATAAACGCATAATGCTTTCAAGAGTATCCTCTTATATCTACGCAGATAACTTTAACTCTTATCAAATACCTTTGTAGTCTTAAGTACCTCGTCTATTTACTCGCTCAACCAGTAACAGCATTGTATTTTCTCTAGTTCCTTTCACAAATTTGTTGTTCCAAATAAGCCTGCGCCGGATACCAATCCTCCCTGGATTTATCTAGTGAACCAGATCTGATCAGACAAGTAAGTTTATCATTCTCCATTAAATCGTAAGGTTCCTCTTCCCAATCTGAAATCCCCGGTATCTCTGCCTCGTTCCCTCTTCTCGCGTATACCAGTCTGGCAGCAGAGATCCAATAAAATAAAATCCTTCCCAATTCATTTTCCATTTCTTTACTAAGTATTCCAAGTAGGAATATCTTAGGATGTTTTACTATCTTTATTTGAAGGATCTCTGACATATCTGCCTGTATTTCCCCCAGAATTGTGTGGCCTTCCAGCATTTCCACCAGATGTGTCTCATGGACCCTCTTCCTTCCCCACATTTCCAGCGTCTGTCGCTTGTGTCCTTATACATATGGGCTAGTCTTCTGGGGGTCAGGTACCACCTGAACGGCATCTTAAAATATTGGATCCATAGGGAGCCTATGTTTGAGCCTTTTTGGCCAATTTCCCTCCCATTTCTCTAGTAAAATGTTTTCCCCGCAGTCCTTCGCCCATTTTGCCATACAGTCTTTAACAGTCTCTGATTCTGTGTCTAATTTAAGCAGTTCTTTATATAACTTGGAAATAATCTTATCTTCATTTCCCAGTAATATCTTTTCTGATTCTGTTTCTGATTCTAACCCAGATAGGCCTTCTGTCTTCTTGTCTAATCTTAACTTTTCAGAAGGTTGTCTATAAATATGCCGCTGGTACCTGAGACCTTGTGATACCCATCGTTCAGGGGATTTCATAATAAGGTCACTTCATTCGTCTTCTCTTAGTAATCCCTTATACGTTACCCATCTTCCTTTTGCAACCTCTTCTCTTTGATAAAACGCCTCATTGGTAGAGACCCATAATGGGATGTTCCTATTAATATGGTTTTTACATTTCTGCCAGGCCCTAAACAATGTTCTTCTGACAAAGTGGTTCAGAAATTCTTTGTTGGCTTTCACCTTGTTGTAAAACATATATACATGCCACCCAAAGCAATTATCTACTCCTTCCGATTGCAAAAGTTTTCTGTTTCTTAGAGTAATCCATTCCTTAAGCCATTGTAGACTAGCTGCATAAAAGTAGATTTGTAAAGATGGTAAACCCAAACCTCCTCTTTGCGTGTTATCATCTATTAGAGACTTAAATCTGATTCTAGGTTTTTTCCTGCCCAGATGGATTTTTGCAGGTCCTTCTGCCGTTCTAAAAATGGTTTGTCATTAAGAAGGATAGTATAGTCTGAAATGAAAACAGTAAATTAGGCAATACGTTCATTTTAACTGCCGCGATCCTTCCCAAGACGGACAGGTTGAGTTTAGCCCATCTATTGGGATCTTGGTTGATATCACCCCATATTTTCTTATAGTTGTTTCTAAAGAGCTCTCAGTTTTTAGAGGTGAAATCAACACCTAGATATTTGACCTTTTTTTCCTACTTTAAAGCCAGTCACCTCTTATAGATTTTCCTGATCGTTCTTTTGTTAAATTCATGGGTAAAATGTTTGTCTTATCCCTTTTAATCTGGAAACCTGAATGCTGTCCATATTCCTTTAATTTATAAAGCAGGGGATTAACACTTTCTATTGGGTCAGATAAGTATATCACCACATCGTCCGCATATAGTTTAAGTTTGTACTCTTCCTGTTTTATTTCCAGGCCTTTGGTCTTCTTATCTTCTTTAATGCTAGGACTCAGAGTCTCTAAAGTGGCCATAAATAACAAAGGTGAGAGGGGTATCTCTCATTACAGGTAACGCCTTCGCTTTTCCCCATTAATAATGTCTCGCTGTTTGTTTTCTATAGATTGCATCTATCCAGATGATAAAGTTATCTCCTAGAACCATTTTTCTTAAGGTTTCCAGCATGAAGTTCCAATTAACTTCATCAAACGCCTTTTCGGCCTCAAGAAAAATCATAGCTGCTTTTTATCTGTTTTCTTCTCATAGAAGTCTATAATATCTAGTAAATTTCTCTTGTTGTTTCTAAGGTGCCTTTTTGGGAGGAAGCCCGTTTAGTCTTCGTTTATGATATTTTGTAGGGTTTTTAAAAATCTTTCTGCTAAGACCATTGCAAAGATTTTATAATTGTTATTAAGGAGAGAAATGGGTCTGAAATGTTTCACCTCCAGCAGCTCCTTACTTTCTTTAGGAATCAGTACAATATCATCTATCTTCCAAGAGTCAGGCGTTCTTCTTTGTGAGAGTCTATCCATGATTTCTACTAGGGGTTTAATTAGCTCCTTCTGTAAGCTCTTGTAATACATTGCGCTTAGGCCCTCAGGCCCTGGCACTTTGGGTGCCTTGGTTTTACTGATTGCTTCTAGCACCTCAGGAGCCATTATTAGTTTATTAAGTTTGATTCTCTCTTCTTCATCAATCTTTACTACGTCTTCTCTGTCCAAAGTTTCTTGTATCCTCTCCTGGGAAATATATTCTTCTTTGTACAGATTTGTGAAATATTTATATAAACATTCTTTCATATGTTTTTGGTTGGAATAAATCTCATCCCCTTCTTTAACCCTTGAAAAGATCCATTTCTCCTTTTCCTTTTTCAGTTTCCATGCTAAACATTTGCCAGGTTTATTATCATTCTCAAAGTGTTTCTGTTTGATGTATCTTGATTTTTCCTCCTGGTCTTCTATTAGCCATCTGGATATTTCCTTTTGAATCTTCTTAATCTGTTGTTGAATCATTTTCTTTTGGGGTTTTTCTTTAAGTAATTGTTCCTTATCCTTTAACTTTTCCTGTAGTTCTTTCCAATTCTTTTCTCTATTTGTTTTCCTTTCGTAAGATTGTTTCAAAGAGAAACCCCTCATTACCGCTTTCCTTGTGTC
>NW_024809994.1:0-3017 GCF_019175285.1 Sceloporus undulatus | reverse complement strand
TAGGTCCTTTACTTGCAAAACCAGAGAGAAAGATAGAAGAAGAGAACAGTAGGAGACCAGAAACATAGTTCTGTTTATCTAGCATAAGCATTCATAGAGTGGAGTCGATCTGATGAAATGGAATCTAGTCCACTGAAGGTTATTCTGCAATAGCACCAATGTCCCAAATTTAGTGGACCCATTGACTCAATGGAAACTTAGGCCCCATTCTCACTGGCACTTTTGTGCTGGAAGGAACTGGGAAGCTTCGGTTTCTTCCTCCCCGAATCCCTCCGAAAGCAAGTGCTGACTATCAATCAGGGGTATTTTAACCCAAATGCCCTCTTGGAGAAATTGGGTTTAAAATGAAGGCGCCTGGCTGTCAATCAAATTTCAGTTCCACGATCGTCATAGGTGACGTTTCTAGCACTCATTGGGGCATTGGAAGTGTGCTTCCCCCTCCTTTTTTTTAAAGAACCAGGTGGCAGAATGCACACATTTTGTCAAATTTAAAAACCTCTTGTGTGTATGTGTGTTGTGGGCATTTGGGTCAGTGCAGGTTATGATCTGCCCTTTGCCCCATTTTCAACCCCAAAATGCAAGCTAATGCAATCTCTGCATCCTGTATCCCCCCTCCTTGCCACCCCAGAATGCCTCATACACATGCAACAATAATAATAATAATAATAATAATAATAATAATAATAATAATACATTTCTCACCTCAGAATGCCAGAAAAGGATGCGATGTCATGCATTCTTTGCTTTTCTCTAGCTACCCCTGAATTCCTTAGAGACAGTAGCAAAAGCATTCTGTATCAATTTGCCAATTTGCCAAATTGGAAAGCGAAACGTTGTAACATTCGCATTGTAGCATTCATTCGCAAAGGGAAAAAAAGTATTGCAAAGTGCCCTTTGCAGCATTTCCCCTTTGCTTTCCCTAGGCTACCCCTGAATTCCTTAGAGACAGTAGCAAAAGTATTCTGTGTGTATCAATTTGCCAATTTGGCAAATTGGAAAGAGAAACATTGTAACATTCACACTGTAGCATTGGCAAAGGAAAAAAAAGTCTTGCAAAGTGCCCTTTGCAGCATTTCCCCTTTGCTGGAAGCAAGGAAAGGAAAGGGAAAGTGAACAAGCAGCTAGCCACATTCTATCTAATATATATCTACCTGAAGCAAAAACCATGCGCATAATATTTATTCACCCGATTCCCCCCTTTTGCCTCCTGTCATTTGCCTCCTGTCAGATTCACCTTTTTTGCATCCTTCCTCCTCCTCCTCCTCCTTTGTCCCGATGAAGGGAGGGAATGCCCTGCCCACTGCCCTCCCTCTGACCTAAATCCCTCCCCTGAACTTGACCCAATCATGATTGGTGGCAAGTTCATATTCAGCAGAACCCGGGTTTTTTCAAAAGAGATGGCTTTTGCCCTGATTGCAAATGACCTGCGCTAAGGGGCATTTGACATGAAACGCTTGTGCATGCCTCTGATTCACTTGTGGGAGATTTGGGACCAATATGAATTTCACATGAAAGAATTGATTTCTGATCTGGGGTAAAGTGTAGTCTGAATGGCCCCCTGGTAAGACAGCACTTATATCCATTCTTGTTGGGACTAACATGTAGCTGCAGGCCATCATATTTTAGGTGAATCTGGACTCTTAATGGAAAGGGATCTTGCAGCACCTTTGAAACTAGCTGTGTGAAAGAAATTGTAGCATTAGCTTTTCTAGACTTAGGCCTGTTACAGACAGCCAAAATAAAGCTGCTTCAAGTCACAGTGGAGGTATGGTGTTTTAATGATGCATGCGTCCTAAGAGTCCAGAAGCCGCACCAAAGCCACACTCCAGTCCTTAGGGCTGCAGCGTGGCTTTGGTGCGACTTCTGGACTTTTAGGACGCATGCATCATTGAAACACCATACCTCCACTGTGACTCGAAGCAGCTTTATTTTGGCTGTCTGTAACAGGCCATGGTGTACTTTCTCTTGATTCTTTGTTGTTTTGCATTCCTTGCTTCTTATCAAAACATCCATCATTGAATTCCCCAGGGAAGTCGCCATCTCTTTCAATACCTCAATCCTGTTTCAGTGTTACAAAAAAACAAAAAAACCTGAAACATTTCTGCTTGCTTCCAAACATGTTCAAATTGAAATGCACTGCAATGATCCATGAAGCTACTGTACTTGGAGAATAAAGCTCATTTAAATGCTGTGCAAATGGCATTTATTCTTCATCTAACAGGGAAGCCATCACTCATGAGGAATGATCTAGAAAGAAATCCTTGCATTAAATTTGGAGGAGACAGAAAAAGCAAAAAATACCCCCATTCCTTAAATGCATTCTCTCCCTCTCCACCCTCCCCTTTCTCAGTCAAATGTTTCTTGGGACCAAGTGGGAGGCACCAACATATTTTAAATAATATATATTCTGCTGGCTGGGGAAGGAAAAAGCAAAGCATGAAAAGAAAAGAAGCCCTTTGCAGTAGTTTGAAAATAAAATTAATTAAAGGGAATTAGTGTTCATTGTTCAAATGAAAAGGCAGTGATGATCTGATTTAACATATTCACCCATGTTCCCTGGGTCTTTACAAGCAAGAAATGTAGATAATTTTAATAAAAAAGCAGTTGCTAGAGAGTTTTTACAATCAATGATTTCACTGTAAGTTAATTAAGAACTAGTACCCCTTCCTTCACATCTGCCAAGACTTTCATGCCAAAGGCACAGAGCTTGTACATGTTGTTGTTGGAGTATAATTCCCAGAGTCTCCCAGGCAGCATGGAGAGATGTAGTCCAAAATGGACTTTTCCAAGCTTTGTGTAGGCAGATTCATAATAAATCTTGATCCTTTATCATTCGTGCTCTGTTCAGCTCCAACTTGGATTATCCAGTGAAGTAAGGAATCATATTTGTAGAGGAGGACACTCATTCCTGCAATCTTCTGTGGACTAGATGCTTCCCTGCCATCATCAGGTCACCTTCTGAAGTACTGAATAGAGCTTCTCCACTTGGCACACTAGTTCACTGCACAGCTTTATCC
>NW_024809993.1:2488-3017 GCF_019175285.1 Sceloporus undulatus | reverse complement strand
GGGGGGGAAATATCAGTTTGAAAATAATTAAACAGCAAGTCAGCCACCCATAATGATATTCAGCAGTGCACATTAGGGACAGTTTGCTGGGAATGCACAAGAGCACTCCAGTTGTTTAATTAACATTGAAACGGCAGTTCCACAAGAACTAAAAATCCTGTTAATTTATGTGTCTCTTAATGATGCTCTTTTAAATACTGTCAACTTTTCTTGGGTTTAATATTCATGATTTTTAGTCATTAAAACACCAAGGATTCACGGTGAAATACAAATAGTTTGAAAAGTCTGAGGAGGAAAAAGATGGTTCTTCAGAAGGCAAGGTGCTATCCTAAAATTTAAAATTTCCAGCAGTTAAAGCTCAGGAGTTCACATAGGCTTTCTCTGTGGATACTCACACTGTGTTCATTTTGGTAATACAATAAACTACTGAGGATTTCTTTGAACTACAAACATCAGACCAGCTTACCACATTAAAAAGCTTTTCTAAGGCGCGTTACAGACCGCCCCTTTGGGGCGGCCTGTAGGCGCG
>NW_024809993.1:0-2388 GCF_019175285.1 Sceloporus undulatus | reverse complement strand
GGGTGTCCTTGAGGCTTCAAGCCCCAAGGACACCCCGCAGCGCCGGGAAGGAGGACAAAGGGGCCGCTTGGCCACTTTCTCCCTTGCGTTGCTGGGCGCAGTCATCTGAAGGCTGCGCCCAGCAATGCAAACCAGGAAGGAGCTCCGAAATGGAGCTCCTTCCTGCTCCGCGCAAAGGGTGCATTAAGCACCCTCGCGCGGAGCGATGGCGGCACGTTCGTCACGCCATCATGGCGGCGGCCGTGTGGAATGGCCACCGCCATTTTGTGTGCGCGGAGCACGTGCTAGGGTTAGGAGGGTGCAGAAGCACCGCCTCTTCTTAACCCTAGTACGTGCTCTGCATGTACTTTAATGGCGGTGTGTAACCCGCCTATAAGTTACCTTTTTGTCATGGAGTTCCTTGCTTGCAAGCTTCATCATAAGAAAGATGACTATAATGACAGGCAGAAGCCACCCATAACTGAGCCAGGATTGGGTGATGTTCTGGATTCTGGAGCATTATCCTACCACTGTTCAGTTGTGGATAATGCTTCTATACATCTATGTGTTGTGTTTTATTGTGCATATATATATATATATATATATATATATATATATATATATATATATATGAAAGGAATCTTTCACTTTGCAGAACAGTGTTTTGTGTAGTAAACACCTCCACCATAGTGACAATAGTTATTTAAAAATAATTTGAGTTCAACAACCAATGATTTTATGATTGGGATTTAAAAGGCCTTCCTTGGGGAAGGAACACACAGTTTCCATACCAAAATGCAACAATGCTAAATTCACATGAAAGAAATCAAAGAACATGAAAGTAGAAGGAAAAGGGAGGAAACTGACATAATAGCCCAATCATAAACATGTTTATTCTGAAATGAATATAAGTTCATGAGGACCTCTCCCCAAGTATGTAAGTTTGTAGGTTTTAAAATATAATCTCATCCCTCCTTCTAGTAGATTGCCAAAACATCTGCTAGTATAAAAGATGAAGATTAGTCTAGTGACAAAGGAAATACACCAATACATTTTGTTTTGTGTGAATGGACTATGAAAATAGCACACCACAAATTGTTTTTGTGGTTCTGATGTATGCAGTCTTTATTTATTTATTTATTTAGTACATTTCTAGCCAGTAGTTGAAAATAATGCATGAGTTATTGTCACCTCCTGTGAGGTGAAGTTTGAGTGAGACCTAGTGACTAATACAAGGGCACCTTGTGCAGTTCATGTTTCACTGAGGAGTTGAACTTTTCTGGGCTGTTTCCAGGTGAGATGGTTGCTGTTCACTGTTTACTTTACTATTGCTGTGCTACCTTCAATCACCTTTTATTTTTATTATACAAAGTAACCATCCATTGTTCTTGCAGTACTCATTTCATGTTTTTTGTAGGATGGGCATTAGCTTCAGGTGCTTAAGATAAGGATTTTATTTACTAATACATACTATGTTGTATTTGTTGCTGTTATTGTTGTATGCTTTCAAGTTGACTATGACTTAATGATGACATTATCACAAGATTTACCTGGTAAGATTTGTTGAGAAGGGTTGTTATTGCCTTCCTCTGAGGCACAGATCAAGTCCAAAGTCACACAGTGAGTTTCCATGGCTGATGGAGTATTTGAGTCGTTGTGTTTCACAAGCACTTATACCACCATGCTGTCTCAGTTAGTGTGATTTTTGAGATGGTCTAAATCTTACCTCGTTCAAGCAGTCATTTTCAAGGCTGAAATTACAAATTTCTGGCAATACATGCCAATTCATCAAAATCCTTTGTACATTGGAAATGCACTATAGCAGTGATGGCGAACCTTTTTAGGTTCACGTGCCAGGGGCGGGGCTTCTGCCCCCTGGGATGGGGCTGCATGCTGGGGCGGGGCTTCTGGCCCAGGGGGTGTGGCTTCCACCCTCCATGGGTGGAGCTTCCACCCTCTGGGTGGGGCTCTTTCCCTGTTTTTTTCCCGGCCCCCAGCTGTCTCTCAGAGAAAGCTGGAGGTCAGCAAAGGCCCGTGAGGGCGAGGAGCCATGGGCATGGCCCCAGTCCTCCTCTTCCCGGACCTTTCTTCACCCCAAAGGGCTCTCTAAAACCCTTTGGGGGCAAGGAAAGGCAAAAGGGGAAGAAGAGGAATGGCAGGGCCCCTGCCTCCCTCCCCACGGACCTTTCCCTGCCCTGTAAGTGCCCCATTTGGGGCACTTGGAGGGCAGGAAGGATAAGTGGGGAAGGAGGGAGATGGGGAGGGCCCCTTCCTCCCTCCCCACGGACCTTTCCCTGCCCTCTAGGTGCCCCTTTTGGGGCACTTGGGGGGCAGGAAGGGTAAGTGGGGAAGGAGGGAGATGGGGAGGGCCCCTGCCTCCCTCCCCACGGACCTTTCCCTGCCCTCTAG
>NW_024809992.1:0-3017 GCF_019175285.1 Sceloporus undulatus | reverse complement strand
TCCTCAGATGTTCTGAGACTAACATGGCTATATCTTTGAATAGGTTTTAGGTTTTAGAAATGCAATACACACTTGCTTAGAAGCAGATTGCAACTGATCATTTATATCTGAAGAAGTAAAAATTGAATTATAAGACTACTCACCCAAGAGTTGATTCCACTGAAATAAACAGAGTTTTGGAGTAAATGAATAGGATTGGGTGTATATGGTCCACACTGAGAATTGAAGTTTGCTACATTTGTCAATGAAAGCACTTTGAAAGAAGTAGACTGAAGTCCCAGTCTGTGTGTGCACAAAAGGACACCAGTTTATACAGTTATACAATCCACACTATACAATTATAATGTGATCAAAGGGATCTGAGGTACACTGAACATCATTGTTCAGGTAGAATACAACTCTATCAGGTAGCAGAAAAGATATTGATGCCTTAATCAGTAATAAGATGGATAGGGTTTAACCAACTGAAGCTTAAATAAAAAAAGATTAGCCAAACAAACTGAATGTACAAGGTAGTGCATGTAACTTCTTCAATGCAGCATTTCAATCTGTTCAGAATGAGACAAGGTGGGCACTCTCTTTGAAGGTAAAGGTCACAAGCTAGACTTTGCATTGCTCCTGAATCTCCATATAGCAGACCATGGTCAAGGTGCCTTGCCCAGATGAGGCAAGTGTGCCAATGCCAATGATCTCTGTTTTGGGACAAGTTCAGGCCTAGTGCATGATGGAGGGTGAAACAAAAGGGTGGCTATCAGTTGGTCCAGGAGAAGGTATAACAAATCAGCAGTAAAGACACCAGAAGCCATCAAGGGGTAAACAAAGCTGTCAAACCAAAGCTAGTCCGAGATCAAGGGGACACAAATGCTAGAGGACAGTCAGTACCCACATAAGACAGCTATGAACCATAAAGATATTGGGGGATGCTGGAAGAATTATGGGCATCTCCTTCAACAACACTAGCTGTCTAAATCATCAGCATCTCTTATGTTACAGCTCCTGGGATCAGTGTTTATTGTCAATTGCTCAGCAAATGAAAGTGGTGTGTCTTCAGCATCCTCAGCCTCTGCAACCTCCTGATGGGGAGTAGGGACCCCTACTACCTCCGGCCCAGCTCTTGGGACCTTCACTATCAGGAGTAGCAAGCTGCCTCTTCCTTCTGCTCTTCACCTGAATTGTTCAGGGAGTGAGTTATGATACCCTTGAACTTCAGGAAAGATGTCCAAGTACCTCCCCAGACTAGAAAACTCATGATGTTGAAGAATGGAGCCATGACATTTGAACTGGCTTCATACTAGTAGATTGGTATAATAGAGACACAGTAAAAGTAGCTGTAGCTACTATCAAATAGGTGGTTTCATGTGGCAGATGCCTGGAGAGAAATGAAAAGTGTCACAAGGAAAGCTGTATAGACGGATTACATTACCGCTCTGACATTTCTTGGACCGTTTTAAAAACGTTTCCACAAGCTTGGATCACTTTCTTATCCGTTCCCTCCGAGGAACACATATGGAACGCTTTCAGGGGTATGTAGAACGCGATGGGAACCCGATGGGGAAAGAAACGTGCGGTAAACTTAAAAGTGTTCCGTTCCTATCGGGTTCCAATAACGTTCTCGGAACGCGATGCGATAATCTGCAGTGAGTACAGCCAGTTTGCTAGTCTGTTTACTCCAAGTGTGGCAGATATTATGTCATCACATGAGAAGAAAAGATTCAACTGCCAGTATAGTTGACTTCTGCGTATGGAATGAGAGGGGGCACTTTTCTGTCTTTCTCTTCAAGCAGAAAAAGCTCTTCTGCTAGCTCTCTAAACCAATGTTTACATCCCTACCCATTCTGTACAGGGGAAAAGATTGTATCTGCTAATAAGAGGAAAGCAACAGGGAGGGAAGCAAAATCCTCATCACCTTATTCTGACGCACTTCCTTTCTTTAAACCCTTCTCCTTGTTGGCTTACTTCACTATTAGGTTTGCATTACAGAAACCAGCTTAAAACAAGACAAGTGATGAGTTGAGGTGGGAGAGGAGAGGATTTGACTAGGCCCCACAATTCAGGCCCCCCTGGTACAAGTGTGTGTGTGTGTGTCTATGTATACATATGGTTTGATTGTCAGAGACTTACAAGATTATTATATATAACTTTTAAACCTTGATTACAGCCCCCCCCCCCAAAAAAAATCCCAATTTTGATTATACTTATCACACGACAACACCTCTGACCCATAGCTGCTGTGTTCCTTAAAGTGGTTGGGGCATTCCTTTTCATTGAAGAGGAAACTCATCAATGACTTTCCAGGCAAACCTCTACTGTCTAGGTTCACAGATTCATCAATAAAACGGATTATCTGGATTTGTTTCAAAGTGCTTTTAGCTCTGGGACCAGAGAAAGTTGGCCTGGTGCTGCAGTAATCAAGAGTCTCTGGAGAAGACAGGCAGAGTTGCTGAAGAGTTGGGTCAGCCTGGGATGGCTAGTCCTTGTGGCTTCGATTTCCATGGAAGTGAGCCCCTCCCACAGAGCAGTTTGCGCCCATTGCACTGGCCACGTGGACCTCCATGGACGATTGTATCGCGTGCCACTGAGTGCGCCAATGTGTTGGTGTCAACACTTGGCCTCTTCTCCCCCCCTCCCTCACCCCTCATACAAACATGATCAAGGGAATGTAACTGCTGAAAACAAGCTCACAATTGGCATATATTGGAGTTAACGGGTGAATAATAATAAAAATTATATTATATATTAAAAAAAACAAAAAACAAAGTGCTTTTAGCTCTGCATTGGGAATGAAAATTACTTTGATCTTTCTGATAGACCACCTACATCAGAAACATGATAGGAATGTCTGTTTATTTGTTTGTTAGTTAGTTTGTTCAACTCATGCCCTGCCTTTCTTCTAAAATGGGATCTAAGGCAGCTCCAAGGTTGGTTCTTTGGACTTCTCAGTGGAGTTTATTGTCATTTACATTTGGGTACACCTGTCAAGATTCAGCAAAGGCACTTTTTAGAGATGATTTTAATCA
>NW_024809991.1:0-3017 GCF_019175285.1 Sceloporus undulatus | reverse complement strand
GCATGACCATGTCAGTTTGAGAAAGTTTAAGAGGTTTTCAGCTGAAACGCCTCTTTCTAAGAGAGGGGTCCCCACAAGACCCTTCACCCGCCTGGCGGCTTCTCTCCCGCCCTGGCTTTCTCTCTCACCCTTAGGCCCAACGTTCTGATCTGAGATAAGGTTTGGCCACCTGCCATTTATAAGATGTCTTTTTAATCCCCCTCTATCTCTCGCCCCGTATCTCTCCCTGATGTCTGCAGCCAAACACTTTTGCTTGCAAAGTTTCACCCTCATTATGATAAAGAGAGAAAAAGCGAAAGCGAAAGAGAGCAGATTCTTACAGGTAATTTGGAGGCCTTGTCTGAATGAGCTGGGGTATAAATGTTCAAATACAGACAGTCCTCAGAAGTTCGGAAGGGTGGGTGCTTTTCTTTCCACCTTTCTGCGACTCCTTTGAGTATCTCCAGTTCCTGAGGGCACCTGAATGAAGCACAAAGGAAACCAACAGACAGCTTAAAAAAGGGGGTGAGGGGGGGGGGCAGAACGATCACAGCCTCGACTGCTGACCAGTGAACAAGAGTCAGGCTGGCGTGGGCCTTCCACACCAAGGACATGGCTCACGGTGGAATTTGTGAGTGGGGGGCAATAGACGTAATGTAACTGCTCCTTTGCAGTTTGCTTCTGTCATCCCACCTTTCCACAAAACTGCTTGTTGAAGAGCAAAAGCCTCAGAGGTAGATGCACAGCCTTTGGGGGGTCAGCTGCTGTGGATCTTTGACTCGGCTCAAGAAACGGCCAGGCTTCTCACCAGGTGCCCAAAGCCACTGGCTTCTGCCACCCAGAACCACCTTTTTGTGCACACATAGCACAATACTGACTAAATAATCTTAATAACAGCAACAGCTACTACTACTGCCACCATTTGCAGGCACTGAGTTGTATTAGCTGGAAAAAGGTGTTTTCTCTCTGGAAACTGCCATTGCCGTTCAGTGGCTGTGTGCAACACACTATCAGCAACAGGGGAAGGTTAGAGTTCTTGACGGTTTGGATTTGGATGGTGTTTTTGGTTTGCTTTTTGGAATGACTGAATTCATGGCAGTTCACCACAACACTCTTTCCCTAAGTTTGGGTGTTTGCCCTGAATCTTGGGATGGTCATTCTGAAAATCCAAACACCTGCAAAAATGAAGAAGAGGAAGACAGGGAAGGCGACATGGTGTTCCCCGAACTCTGCCTCCTCTGTGGCCTTCCTTTCCCAGAGCTGTTAACCCCCCCCCCCAGCCAAATGAGAGCAAAGCAAAAAGCCAGCGCTTGGCCGCCTTACACGGCAGGGTAAGATGTCGCGTCTCTCACTCCGTCCCAGGGCTCAGGCGGCTGCGGAGGAGAGAATCTCAGAGAGCCAGTGGGGGGCCTGGCGAACGGGATCCCCAGGAAGACACTGACCCGCTTCTGGGTGCCCTTCACCTGCGCCTGCCTCCCTCGCAGCCGGCCGTAGTGGGTGGCTACCTCTGGACTGGCTTCTTCGGGACCTATGCAAGAGGCAGGGGCAAGCCAGTGTCAGACAGTGGGGTCACGAGGAAAGGAAAGGGGCCATGAGGCTAGGCTCTGCTGTATGGAAAAGCCAGGCCTGGCTTACAGCAGGATAGGAGAGAGAGAGAGAGAGGGGGGGCTTAGGAGAGCCAAGCACTGAAACCAAAAAGCTGCAGTTGGGAAATAAGAGCTAAAAATGAGGGGAAGGGGGAATTCTGCCCCTGGCAAAGATTTCTGACGACACGAGGCAGATGATGCCACAACGCAAGAGAGAGAAGGCCTCTTCCTAAAGTGTGCTTTTTGTTGTCATGATGTCCTTCTGCTCGGCTCCAGCTTCCAGCCTCTCAGTCCTGCAGGCCTCTTGACCGGGTTTATCACTGAGAGAAGAAGTGCCACCACTGCCTCCCCTGAGGCTGAGAGAGCCTTGCCCAAAGCCCAGTGCCCTTGTGCCAGTCCCCGTGGCACCCAGCGCAGCGCTCCAAGCCCTGGCAAAGGGCACAAGGCGCCCCACTGCCCCTGGGGAGACCTGCTCCTATGTGAGCACAGACTGGGCTGCCTCACTTGAAGGCTAGGCCTCTTGTCACCCTGAAGCCCAGCCGCCCAGCAAAGGAAACAAGAGGGCTTCTTTTGCAGAATGGCGCCCCTGGGCCACAGACAGAGACCCCTCTGAAAGTCAGGGTGGTAGTGCCAGGGAGGCCGGGGCCTGCAAGTAGATGCCCCTTACCTTGGCTCCCAGCCGCCAGGAAGCCCAGGGCGCTCGTTGCCCAGAGGGTGAGCAGGAAGGCTGCCGGCCAAAGGGACAGCGGCCGGGCCATGATGCAGCCCTCTGACCGACTGGCCGCTCTCCCTCTGCCCCGGGCAGCCCTGGCTGCTTTATGGGCCTGGCCTGCGGGAGCCAAGAGGCAATCATAAGCCAGGCATAATAGGCCAGGAGGGCCCTGCTGCTGGAATCATTAACTGGGAGGGAAAGCCAGAGGCCAGGCTCCTCGCCTCTTGCCAAGGAAGCGCGGGCCAGGGCCCTCGGGGAGCAGCCTCTCCCTCTCCCTCTCCTGCTCCTCGGGGGCCGGGGCTGCTGGCGCCCCCTGCTGCCCCTCGCTGGCGCTGCGGCGGGGCTCTGGCCTTTTCCTCAGAGAAGAAGGCGCTCAGGACCGAGGGGAGGGCTTCCAAGGCCTCCATTTTGGGAAGGAGGGAGGGAAGGAGGGCGCCCAAAGGCCCGGCTTCTGACTTTTCCCGAAGGACCCCTTGAGACTCCGTCTGCATTGGCAGCCTTGACACGCGTCAACAGCCACGTGTGGAACCGTCTGCAGCAGCCCCGGCGCCGAAGGGCCGGGAGGATGGAGGCGCCCCAAGCAAGCGGCGGGAGCAGGAGGGCGGCCACCGCCAGGGGGCGAGCGAGGGAGGGAGCGAGGGAGGTGGGCCGGAAGGAGAGGCCAGGCGCGCTTCCGGTTCCGGTTCCTGTCAGGCCGGAAGTGGCTCCCCTGCGGCCGGGAAGGAGGCGGCGATGGTGGG
>NW_024809990.1:0-3018 GCF_019175285.1 Sceloporus undulatus | reverse complement strand
TCTCTTCACTCCCCGTGACCCATTTGCCATGACCAGTATTCCCTTCCCTGCCTACCCATCTCTCAGTATCAGTAGGTGAAGAGGGGACATAAAGCCCTTCTATGTCTATAAACTGAGATGCTTGGGGGAAAGAGTATGTGTACATACTTTGCACAAGTGCATGTATATGTTTGTTTGTGTGTGTGTGTGTGTGTGTGTGTGTGTACAGACATATATGAATCTACTGTTCCTGACACTTCATACATACCTTAGGGCCACAATTATATTCCATCTCTACTCTAAGATAACATCACTGTAGGGACAACTTTCTTGCACATTCACTATAGAATCTTGATGATTTCTCAATCACAGGTTTTTGCTGCATGCCTCTGAACTCAGTGAAATTATATCAATTTAAATACAGTCTCTAGTAATACTACACTTTCACCTCCAGTGCCAAGAAAGGGCATATATTAAGCAACATGTATATTATACTGGGATTGTATTTCTTAATGTCTTGTATCTCATCATGAGCTTAAACAAGATAATGCAGGCAGAAGGGGCAGGTGGGGAGAGCATAACATTGGATGTGTTTTTCATTCTGTGATTCTTTTCACCTTTTGTTCCCTGGAGATAAGATGTAGAAAAAGTGATGTACAGAGTAACAATGTTTTTAAAAAGCACTTGAAGCAAGATCTGAATCAGGTCTACTGTCTCAAGAATATGGATCTATCCTCTAGCTTATTTTATATCATCAACTTTAAAGCCTTAGGCTACTTTTTCCATATGTTGTCTCCATTCTTGCCCTTCATTGTAAGCTTCTATTTCCCCTTATCCTGTCATTTTCAATCTCTCTCTCTTTTAAGCCGTGCAATAGGATCTAAGCCAGACACGATTCTCCTGTTATTTTTTTTCCTTGACGGAAAAATAAATCAGTCATTCACAAGAAACTCACATATATTATGCCTCACATATTTTATGCTATCTGTTTCTCCAGTGTTTTCTGTGGAATTTCCATTTTCAGTGCCACATTTTCTTTCCATTGCTTTGTTTTCTACTTGATAACATTTCTTTCCCATTAATTACAGTATGCCATCAGAATTAAGTGAAAAGAATCAGTGGCGAATGAGAGTTTTTACTCTGTCTGTAATGAATGCTGAGACTGAGTTTTACAGAATAAAATTTCATCCAGACAGATTTTAAAAATTGCACTGAGTGATGTCTGGAGTACTTTCTGACCACATGGACATTCCAATATATTGTGGGGCATAAAAATGTCCCAGATCTATAGGAGTGTTTTTGGGTGCAGATTCAAGGTTATGCCTCAATACCAAAACATTGAACACAAGAAAACACATGTATATATGAAATGGTGCATTTGTTTTCACTATTGGTCAGCTCTGTTCTCTCTCCTTTAAAAAAAAACCAAGAAAAATGAAATTTTCAAGATAGGAAATGAACATACTGAAGGGATATTGATGTTCTTTCTTTCTTTCTTTCTTTCTTTCTTTCTTTCTTTCTTATTTATTTATTTATTTATAGTATTTATACCCCGTTCTTGAGCAAAAGGGCTATCAGAGTTGGCCCAATGGAGTTGGCCTGCCCATCTCTTCCTCTGGATGATGGTGGATGGAGGGAGGGCATTCTTCTTTTTCAGGCAAGGCCCAATGGAGTTGGTCTGCCCATCTCTCTCTCTGGATGATGGTGGATGGAGGGAGGGCCTCCTTGTTTTCAGGCAAGGTCCAATGGAGTTGGCCTGCCTATCTCTCCCTCTGGATGATGGTGGATTCATTATTTCCCTCAAGGAAGGGCCTTCTTTGTGCCAGCCATCCTAAATTATTGTAAATACTGTTCGTTATTTACCATGTCATAAGCTAAATTTGTGACCTCATGAATTTTTCTGTTCACATTTAGAATTGTGGCACCAGTGCCATGACCACAAATGCCCTCCAAATTCACCTTGAAGCCAATATCCCTTCAGTATGTTCATTTCCTATCTTGAAAATTTCATTTTTCTTGGTTTTTTTTTAAAGGAGAGAGAACAGAGCTGACCAATAGTGAAAACAAATGCACCATTTCATATATACATGTGTTTTCTTGTGTTCAATGTTTTGGTATTGAGGCATAACCTTGAATCTGCACCCAAAAACACTCCTGCCAGCAAGCTGCAGTGAGATGAGTAGGTATCATTCACTAGATGGGGCTGGATGCATTATCCTTAAACATCACTTCTACCAGCACTACAGACCTCATTTGATTGATGCAGCCACCTGACTTTTAAGGTGAGCTGAAAAGAGTTGCATTGGGAACTGGATCATAGGTACAAAATCATAGCTCTGTCTCCCATGCAGGATATCTGCCAATCGTATCACCTTGGTCTTTCAATAGTCCTTGCAAGGAAAAATCCAACTTTGGTTTTCTTATCTACTGCCCTACTATACAACATTCCAACTTTGACCAATTTATTCCCCCTCACTGTGTGCTGTTATCTCCATAGTAGAGCAGTGGATAAGAAAACAAAAGTTGCAATACTGCATCGCCTAACTATAGAAAGACTTTTTGTTAGTAGATCTTTCTGTTTAGAACTGCTAGGATTATCCCTTGTGGTCATTTGTGGAAATATATTGAACCAGTGTTGCCACTGCACTAGAATCATAGCATTATAGAATCATGGAGATGAAAGAAACCAAAAGGGTGATCTAGTCCAAACCCTTGCCATGCCGGCATATATAGCTAAACCATTCATGAGAGTTGGGCAGCCAATTCTGTTAAAGGACCTCCAATGAAGGAGAGTCCACCACTCTCTGGAGCAATTCCTTACACTTCCACAATTCTTACCATCAGGCAGTTCTTCCTAATGTTTACCTGGAGTCTGTTTTCTCATATAGCTTGGTTTCTGGCTCTTTACCAGCCTAACTGCCCAGGTAAATATTTTCCTTCAAAAGATACTTAGGGCACTTAGGGTGAAAAAATGAAATGCACAGATATAGGATGTGGGACACCTGGCTTAAGGAGACAACATGTGAAAGGGATCTAGGA
>NW_024809989.1:0-3019 GCF_019175285.1 Sceloporus undulatus | reverse complement strand
AGAGGACAGTTCCTCTTCATCTCCAAGCGGTCTTGGATGAAACAGATTATCTGGACCCATTTCAAACTGGCTTCAGGAGGGGATACAGAGTAGAAACTGTTATGGTTGCTTTAGTAAATGATCTTTGCTTGAGTATGGACAGGTGAAGTGTGACTCTGTTGATGCTTTTGGATCTCTCAGTGGCTTTCAATACCTTCGACCATGGTATCCTTATGGAAAGCCTGAGGGAACTGAGGATCGTAGGCAATGCGTTGTGGTGATTCTGGTCCTCTCTCTCACAGAGATTCCAGATGGAGATGCTTGGAGACAGTTGTTCCTCTAAAAGGGAGTTTAAATCTGGCATTCCTCAGGGTACCATCCTGTCACCAATGCTATTCAACATCTACATGAAACCGCCTGGAGAGATCATCCGGATGCATGGAGTGGGGTGCTATAAGTACGCTGATGATGCCCAGTGATATCTCTCCATGCCCCAGACCTGAGTGTCAACTAAGGAAGGCATCTCCCCTCTGAATGAATGTCTTGAAACAGTAATCGGAAAGACAAGGAAAAATAAATTGAAAGTTTATCCAGATAAGACAGAAGTACTTGTTGTTGGAGCCCCTAACCCAGGTATGGAGATTTGTAAACCAGTCCTGGATGGGGTCACACTTCCCTTAAAGGACTATGTTTGCAATTTGGAGGTGATCCTGGATCCTTTGCTCCAGATGTCAGCTCAGATAGATGCGACGGCAAGGAGTACCTGTTATCCGCTTCGGTTTTTCTAAGTTGTGGTTTCTTCCAACCTTCCATTATACTTCACTTCTATTCCTTTCTTTTACTATGATATGCCAGCTGTGCCCTTTCCTGGAACCCGAAGACCTAAAAACTCTGGTGCACTTGCTGGTAAGCTCATGTCTTGACTTCTGCCATGCGGTCTACAAAGAGATTCCCTTGCACCAAGTCTGGAAACTTCAACTAATCCAAAATATGGCAGCCAGAGTGGTCACTGGACTATCTAGAGGTGACCATATTAAACCTATACTAAAGTCTTTTCACTGGCTGCCCATTAATTTCCAGGGACAGTACAAGGTGTTGGTTATAACCTTCAAAGCCCTTCATGGCTTGAGCCTAGCTTACTTACAGGATCACCTTTTCCCATACAATCCACCCCAAACATTAAAGACCTCTGGTAAAAACTTACTGCAGCCAGCAAAAACGAGGCTCTCTGCAGTTACCCAGAGTACCTTCTCTTCTCCTTGCTATAGGGAAAGGTTCACTTGTGGGGAGATTGTATACAATCCAGTTAAAACATGATATGGAATCTGAGGTGGTTAAAGAAAACATGGTTCAATGGCCAAGAAATCCAGGACACAATATTGAGATGGAAGAACGGGAGTTAACTTGGCAAAGGAGGATAACATACACAGCTTCCCAAGCCCTAAGGGAAAACGATTGCAAAGTATTTTTTCCGATAGTATTTGAAATCTGAAAAAATACATAAAATATCTTAGAATAGTTCAGATAGATGCTGGATGTGTGGAAATGAAAAGGACACATTTTCCTGTCCCTGGTGGTTCTGTGTAAATGTGAAAGAATACTGGCATAAAGCACATTGTATAATATCTAGAATGTTACAAGTGAACCTAAAATAGGAACATTGGGTCTTATATGTGAGATGTTCATTTTCAGCGATGGAGGTGGGAATATCCTATAATATGGGTTGATTATATCTCTTGCTCCGAAATAGGCAGGAAAAACATACTTGAAGGAGTCGATGCCACCAGAAGGAGCAACCCCTCCATCCCTCAGTCAATATTATAGCTGAGGATAGAAAACAATCTCAGAGAGCATTCAATGCAAATATAAGCATAATCAATAGAAGCTATCAACCAGCCTTGCAGCAGAGCCAAGGGAAACAGCCTCCTCAGTTCTGGGTGGGGAGGATATTCCCACCTCCATCGCTGAAAACGAACATCTCACAGGTAAGACCCAGTGTCCTTTTTCGAGCAATGAAGGTGGAAACATCATATAACATGGGACTTACCAAAGCTCCCCGACCAACAGGTGGGTGAACTGAGGCATGTCACTTATGTGAGAGCCACAAGATGTGTCTTCCAGAGGAAGCCTCTTTGATTCAAGGCTACCCAACAGTGGTGGCATGTAAATGTGGAAGATGAAGGCCATGCCATATCCTACATTTATCTTAGATGGATGTGATTGATGCTAGTGCAGAGGAAGCAGCTGCACTGTAAATGGAGGGATCAACAACTGATCCCAACAGAGATATTCTAATCTTCTTATAACATGTTAAAATGCATCCAAGACAAGCCACAATTTTATCAAAGCCTTGTTTTCATTGTGAGAGAAAGAAGATGAAATCAATTCATGAACCAAGTTTTTAGAAATGTTGGTTTTGTCATCAGTGACCTGGATTGGGTCAGTCCTTTGGTTCACGTTAACCTTTAAGGTTAACTTGTCAATCTGAATCAGAATTGAGCTGTCAGTAGTTGTGGTTGAAAACAAGCACTATTGGTTATAGCTCAAGCCAGTTTATATTGTGGAGTAGAGATTGTTGATCCTGTTATTTATTTATTTATTTTCCTTATTGGGAGTAACAAAAGGACTTCTGTCGCCCTAAACTGGCATCCACCATTATTTGGAACTACAGCAGGGCCCAAATCAGACAATCCCTTTCGAATGGCGGCAACAACCACCATTCAAAGGGTTTTGAACCTATTTTGCAAATGTCAGAACAAGTGATTTATCTGTGCCATCTGTTTCTGATAGAGCTAGAGGAACCACTCTAGGCTCCTGGCATGAAATTGTGTTGATGCCAAACTGTTAACTGAAGCAGATCAGGCACTGTAGGTGCGCCAGTAACACTAGGCCTGAAAACTGAGGACAACCGACCTATTTGAGGGTGTTCTTCATGGATCTCACTCTTTGTTTGGTCAGGTAGACTCTGGTCAGCAACGTGTCGACATCCAATCCAAAGTGTTGTAGCTTCTGAAATGGAACCAGGTTGTTCTTTTCGTGA
>NW_024809988.1:0-3019 GCF_019175285.1 Sceloporus undulatus | reverse complement strand
ATTGAAGTTGAAAGGCAACTGCCCTCTCAATCACCTTCCCCAAAAAAGGCAGCAGGGAAACAGGCCGATAATTACTTTGAATCAGGGGGTCTAGGGAGGGCTTTTTAAACAGCGGTTTTACAATGGCCAATTTCAAGCTGGATGGAAAACGCCCTTCCCTAAAAGATGAATTAATTATGCGGCGCAACATAACAGTTACAACCGACCCCCCCCCAAGCTGCTAGCCAAGAGGGACAGGGATCGAGAGAGCACGTTGTCTTCCTAACACTTCGAAGGATCTTGTCCACTTCCTCGGTACTCACAGACTCAAAATGATCCAGTACAATCGAGTCCACGGAGGCTCTGGGGACCTCTACTCTGGATCCTAAAGAAATACTGGCGTCGAAATCAGCCCTTATCCGAGAGGTTTTATCCGCGAAGAAGTTGTTAAACTCGTCACAGCAGGCCTTGGATGGTTCCAAAATAGAGTTCAAGGAGGAGGGCAACTGGGAAAGCTCCCTCACTACCCTGAACAGCTGTGCCGGATGCGACTCCGCGGATGCAATATGTGCAGCATAGAACGAATTCTTAGCTGCACTTATTGCCACTCCATAGACCTCCAAATGAGAGTCTAGGAGTGCCTTGTCGGCTAAGTGCTGGTGTCTTCGCCAGTCACGCTCTAGTCGTCACAGAACCCGCTTCCTTTCCCTGAGGTCTTCCGTATACCAGGGCTGTTTTTTAGAAGCAGGCCTGAGAGGACGCTTGGGAGCGATACTGTGTATAGCCCTGGAGAGATCGGTATCCCAGATGTTAGTCAGGGCATCAACAGAATCGCCGCCAGTTCCAACCATATGCCCCTCTAGGGCTTCTTGGAACCTTTTGGGTTCCATCAGCCTTTGAGGGTGGACCATCCTAATAGGTCTGCCACCCCCGGGAGGGATCTGGGTAGATGCCTTGAATTTAACCTCGACCAGGAAATGGTCCGTCCATGACAAGGCGGAGATATTTGTTACCTCCGCCCACGGACTCTCCATGTCCGTACAAAAGACCATATCAAGCATATTACCAGCAGAATGCATAGGTCCTGAGATCAGTTGAGACAGGCTCATGGCAGTCATGGTAGCCATGAACTCCCGAGCCGCACCAGTTGGACTATGACTGGCCTCGAAGGGGATGTTAAGGTCCCCCAGGACAAGAAGCCTAGGGGACTCCAACACCAGCTCCGAGACCAGCTGTGTCAGCTTGGCCAGGGGGTCTGTTAGCACACGGGGTGGCCGGTAGACCAACAGAATCCCTAAACTGTCTCTGGCCTTCAGGGTCAGGTAAATACATTCGATATGGGCAGTTTGTCGGATATGGTTCCTGGTTAAGGAAAAGGTGTTCTTGTGAATCAAGGCAACACCCCCCCCCGCCCACCTAACCTGGTCTGGTCCTTAACTGAGTGCCCGGTAGGAAGGGCCTGAGCCCACACTGCTTCACTTTCAGGCCCAAGCCAGGTATCAGTAATGCAAGCCAGGTCGCAGTTCTTATCCTCTAATAGATCGTATATTAGGTGGGTCTTATTCTTTACAGACCTGGCATTGCGCAGGAGCAGAGACAGGGTTTGTGGTATGTATAGGTGAAACCAATTCCATGCTTGCGGCTAAAAACAATTTAAAAAATGAACTTAGGATCATACCTTATTCTGTCACTGCCACATTGTGTAAAATGCTCTTTGAGTCATTTCAAACATGGGAAAGGGAGATATTTAATATTAAAGCATACAATGAATTTCTCAACCACAGGCTGAGGAGTTGGGGGTCAAAGACAAGGTCCACATGCAATTCTAATCCAATCCCTGTAGACTCTCAAAGCCCATGAGTCACATTACAGAATTGGTTACTGCACTAAAACATCTTCAGTGTACAGTTTCCTGGCTTCTAAATCATGTTGCTGCCTTGGGTCATGGGAAAATGCAAGTTTCAGAATGTACTTACACAAACAAAAAGTTTGGAAACCACTTGGATAAATTCAATTGCAGTACTAAAAATTTATTAAAGCAGCTTGCATGAAATTGAACTACTAGAAAAGAAAACTACCAGATCAACAAAGAAAACAGCATGCCACATAGGAATATAATGGGGGCCAGCCTTTAGACTGCATCAGAAGTGATTTACTGAAGTTTTATTTGGAGTACCTAATCAACAGAGCCTTGGGCTTTTTTTATTTTTTTAAAGGCATCTTTAATTCAGAGTAAGATGGACTGCCTGACATTTTAATAACTAAAATCTTAACTATCTTTGATAAACCAATCTCATTTTTAAAAGAACTGAAATACAGATTTTTGCATATGCACAATTATATATAAGAACATGGAGACAGCAAAATAATTGGGACATTTCAACACTGGACAGAAATTTCCCCAGGATACCCTAATTATTATGTAAGTCTGAAAAAAAATGATATTTTTTGCTACTGATCAAAATGCATGGTTCTTCCTTCATGATAGCATCATGTCTCGCAACAGAGAATAAGCCAATCAACACATATAATGGAATATACAGGTGTGTATGTGTGGGAGTTCTCCATTCACACAATTGATTTGCCCTTAAACTGAGAGAGGCTGGATTTGCAATGACAGCCAGGAACATAAGTCAGAAAAAAGCATCACACATGAGATACAATAGAAGTCTTGGAGCACCTCCATCACACACCTTTAACAATCTTCACACTATGGTAGAAGAAAAACATCTGATGATAATCAGATCTATACATGTTTGCATGTACAAAGCCAGCTCTGTTAGACAGTATTCAGCATATATTCATATACACTAAAATGTGTGAGTTACTTGTAATTTCATACGCAAACTTTAATTAAATGGGCATTTACATTTTCCACATTTTTTGTCCTTATAAAAATCACTATGATCCACATAGTGATTACTAATAAATCATTATAAAGTGACTATCTCAATAGTGGGTGACAAAGCATATTGCAATCATAACTACTGCTGTTGTTCACCTGTGCTTACTAAAAAAATTCCAGAACAACTGAACCAAT
>NW_024809987.1:0-3019 GCF_019175285.1 Sceloporus undulatus | reverse complement strand
ATTCCCCAAACGTTTGGCCAAAACTCACCAAATCCCCCCCATACCTCACCAAATATTCAGTCAAAATCCCTGAAAAGTCCCTGTAATGTTAATATGGCAATAAAACGTAGCCCTAATTGAATAAAAATAATTGGAACTTATTTCAACTCTCAAAATTACAATTAAAACCAACCACCAAAATCACACCAAAGGCTCTGAAAAGTACCCATTTTGGTGTGAAAGTCACCAGATTGGCAAAACCCAGGACAAACCTGAGTCAAAGAGGAAACCGTGCAGGGACGCCCCTTAGTGGCGAAAAACCGGGAATGTCCCGCTGGCAGGAGGGTTATGGCAACCCTAGTAGTGAGGAATGCTGGGAGCTGCAATTCAACAACATCTTATCTGGAGGACTACACTTTGTCTACCCCTTCTCTAAGATTGTAATATATGGCCTCTGCCACACTGCAGAACTGATGCAGTTTGATGCTGCTTTAATTGTCATGGCTTCCTCCTATAGAATCCTGGGATTTATAGTTTGTTGTGGCAACAGAGCTCTCTGACAGAGAAGATGAAATATCTAAAAAACTATAATTTCCAGAATTCCATAGCACTGAGCCATGACAATTAAAGCGATGTCAAAAAGGCATTACCTCTGCAGTGTAGATGCAGCCTATGCTATCTGTAAAAGGAGGTTATAATCCATGAAAGCTAAATCTGTTAGTCTAATAGATGACTGAAGTATTCATAGCATTTGGGTATCTTCCAGTAACAAGTGGACAAATGTTTCCAGAATCTTATAAGCAGAGCAGACAAATGGTGATCATCTGGATGTTTCTCCCCAAATATCAGGGGAGCAGGTATTTCTCCCCAAATGTATGATCCCTGTATTGTAGCAGATATGTTGAATGGCACCAAGGCTGAGTCAAAGACATTTTCCACCATTTTCATGGGTGCGAGTTAAAATCTGGCTTATTATAAACCAGAGATGGGGAATGTGTGGCCTTCCAGAGGTTGGTAGGCTTGAACTCCCATTATCCCTCATATTTTGTGGTTCTGGCAAGGGTTGATGGGTTTTACAATCCAGCATTGTCTTAAGTCACTGGTCAACCAGTGCTAATATAAAACGTGTTGCATCTGGGAGGATGTCTATAAAACTGGCCACTAAATCAGTTTTGTGACTACCGGGGCTGCAATCTTGTATATCCTTATTTGGAAGTAAACTGGATGCTTTTCTCCATGCATTCTCCTTTCCATCATCCAGTAAATGGTCTTGTTTGAGTGCTGGACTATAACTGTGGAGATCAGGGTTCAGTTCCCTGCTCTGCCATGGAAATCCACTGGGTGAGCTTCAGTGAGTCACACACTCTCAGCCCCAGAAAATCCCATGGTAGGTTCATTTTAAGGTCTCCATAAACTGGAGATTACTTGAAGGCAAACAACAAGTGAAGCAAGTAAATTATGTTTTTGGGGGTGAGGGGGATAGTTGTTGTTTGAGGCCAATAGAGAATTCTGACCTCTATAATGTCCAAATGTCATAGATACAAGATAGATATACACCATGATAAGAATAGGATGCCAGCCAGAGTAGCACAGTTAGCAGGTATTCCCAAGAATCAGTTAGTTCAGTTTAGGGCCAGTGGAGGAATTTATCTGTTCAAAAAAAGTCTCTGATAAAGTGGCTGCCCATCTGTTGAAAAACCTAACTCTAAAGTGAGTCATTCATAATGCTGACACATTTCTATTAATTGCTGAAGTTTCTTCTTCAAAGAAAGACAAGATAGCGTTTTACAAAACAGAATCTTTAACGTTTGGCTGTACACCTGTTAGCCCAAGGTGGCTTGTAAGTCTACAAAATCTGACAAGAGTATATATATTTTGTTGCTGTTGTCGATGATAGAAAAGATTTTGCTTTATTTTATAACACCAATAAAGTATGCACAACAGATTAAAAAGGGTGTTTGCTCAACTGCCAACAAAAAAGCCATAGGGCATTTGGCAAAAGATAGCAACGCATGTTGCAAGCTTGATAACCGAAGTGAACACTGATCACATTCTACAATGCAAACAGTAATTAAAACTTTTATAATAAAATCACTCGATAAAAAAGCACTAATATGACACTTGTCTGTGCCAAATTTCTGCAGGCTAAATGAAGATATGTACTTTTGGCTTTTAAAAATTACTGTATTTCCATCATTTTCATGGAGTACCTGGCTTCTGATGATTTGTTGTTGATGAGTGCCTTCAAGTTGTTTCCTACTTATGGTGACCCTATGTATCACAAGCTTGGCAAGATTTGTTCTCATTGGGTTTTGCCTTTGCCTTTGCCTTCCTCTTAGGCTGAGAGAATGAGGATTACACTTCTATATTTAAAAGGGATGTAGTTGAAGCACAACTTTCTGGGGATGAGTTTGGGCTATATTTGAAATTTTTCATCCATTTGGGTGGCTTTCTATGTGGTTTTGTGGCCAAAAAATCCCCACTGAAACTGAAGTCCCTGAAATGACTGAATTTGTTGAGCTTTCATATATTTCTCTGTAAAGTGATTTCAGCATGCAGAGACTTCTAACAGCTTTGTTTCAAGCCCTTAACTACTAATAGGTGCTCATTTATCCTGGTATTCTACTTAATAATGGGCTTACAAGTTCTTTTTTCATTCCAACCCATGAATTTTTATAACACTGTCATTAGCTAATGGAGGAGACAATAATTTTCTACAGCTTTTTTAAAAAAAAATGTTAGGTAAACTTTGGAGAGTTGACAGCTTTGAAAAGTTTCCAAGTAACTGAGGACTCGTATATAATAACAACGTCTTCTGTGATATTCTAGAAATGCTCAAATTGGTAACCACGTGTCATGTAAAGAACAATTTTGTCCCAAATTTTATCTGTTCTTAGAGCCAAATATCTGGTTCAAGAACTGAAGATGGTGAATCTGGATTTCTCCTTTAAATCCTACAATTCAGTTCATGAGTAAATTGCTAAATAATAATAATAATAATAATAATAATAATAATAATAATAATAATAATAATAATAAT
>NW_024809986.1:0-3019 GCF_019175285.1 Sceloporus undulatus | reverse complement strand
TCTTTCTGTACTTTTGTTTTGCAAAAACTTGTTGCTGAATGTTTACTGGGTACTAGGATTTCCATGAACCAGTGTGGTTTGAGAATTGGACTATGACTCTGGAGATCAGGGTTTTGAATCCCAGCTTGGCCATGTAAACCCACTGGTGACCTTGGGCAAGTCACACTCTCTCAGCCTCAGATGATGGCAATGGCAAATCCCGTCTGAAGAAACATGTCAAGGAAACCCCCTGATAGGTTTGCTTTAGGATTGCCATAAATCGGAAATGACTTGAAGGCATACAACAACAACAGGATCTCCATGCATCTGAGGAAGTAGACAAATGGCAGCTTATTCTATAACATCTTTCACTCATTTAGACTCAAAAGTGCTACAGAATCCCTTGCCATACCCATGAATAAAGTGACCAAAACACACTCCTTTTTACTTTTGGGATTTTCCCCAAAATAAGAACTGGCCAAAAGTGACTTTAATTAACGGGTTAAATCTGGGATAATGGTGATGTCACATGACATCATCTGAAAACGATCCCGCTTTTGTGGGATATTCCTGGATTTAATTCCCAATTTTCCATGGGATTAGGGTGCTTGCCTCCCCTGTGATAAATTTGAGAGTTAAGGATTGGAAGAAGATGGATTTATATTTGCATCCTTTAGATTTTAAGGACAAAAGGTCAGACATCACTCATGAGATACAAAATACAACACACTAAAAGGCAGTAGCAAATAGAAAACCATGACTGTGCATTTTGCCCTATTTTCTTGATTCTGAGAAAGGTTAGAGAGCTTTTTCTTTTTAAAATGATAGCTTGGAATCTGGAGCAGCTGATGGTGTAAACAGGCACCAGGTGGTATACTTAGAATCTGATTAAAAGCCTATCCAGCTGGGTAATATGGCAATATTATACAAACCCTATTGCATGTATAACCACCAGGGCTCAAAAACTCTATAGTATAACAGAAAGGAATTTTCGAATATGCAGTTTCTGGTCATTATCAAATGACCAAAAAGCTTCAGCTGTCAAATTACTGTAACTAGTGTCTGAACCCTATGCTCATATTAAAGGCACATCTAGAGAAATTTGTTGAAAAGTTGTTGTCCTACAGTTGTTGTTGTGTTCTTTCAAGTCTGATGTACAGTGACCTATAATGGAGTTTTCTTGGCAGTATTTGTTCAGAGGAAGATTATCATTGCTGTTCCCTGAGGCTGAGAGCATGTGACTCACCCAAAGTCACCCAGTGGATTTCATGGCCAAGCAGAATTGAACCCTGATCTCCAAAGTCAGAGTCCACCACTCAAACCATTATGCCACAGTGCGTGTAACTTATCCAGTTTTCCCATTTATTGTTGTTGTTAGCATCACATTGACTTTTGTTTATGGCTACCCTTTGAATGAGGGAACTGTAAGTCTTGCTATCAACAACAGCCCTACTCAGGTCTTGCAGACTCAGGGCCATGGCTTCCTTGATTGAGTCTATCCATCTGGAATGTGGTCTTCTTCTTTTCCTACTGCTGTCTACCTTACCAATTGTTGTCTTTCTAGTGAGGCATGTCTTCTCATGATATGTCCAATATACAACAGTCTGAGTTTGGTCATCTTGTCTCTTAGTTTGCCCTCACCTTATGTGGGGGATCTATTCCAGACCCCCCTCCCCGTAAGGCAAATTCCGTGTGTCCCTATGGTGCGCAGCATGACACATGCCATGGGCACACACCCCATTCACCATATTAGGGCACACTGTCTGTGTGACCTCGAGTCTGCGTACGCTACGGGCACGCTGTATTCAGAGATATATATTTACATTTCAAGATCTTGTCTACTTCCTTCATAGCGACCCTTCCAAGTCTTTTAGCCTTCTCTGTCAGAGAGCTCTGGTACCACAACAAATTACAAATCCTGGGATTCCATAGCATCGGGGCATGGCAGTTAAAGTGCTGTCAAAGTAAATTGCTGCTGCAGTGCATGTATAGGAAATTACTTGTATAGGAAAGAACAGAAAAAAACTATGACTTCTGATTCTGCTTTACTCTAAGTCCTAGTGTGGTTTACTGCAAGTCCCATGAATCAAGAAGTTTTAATTATTGCTACTTACACTGCTGCTGTTGATCTGTGTGTCAGCATTTTTGCTAAAAGGATAAAGAGAAGAACTTGTGGTGGAATTTAGTGTTGTTATTTCACTGCTATTATTTCAGAATACTGAGAATTAAGAACTGTTCTATGAACTTTTTGTGACATTTTAAAAAAAGAATTTACTTTTTTTGTTATCTCAAGTCAACTCCATATGGATGAACCCTTATCTTACACTGTTCCTGCAAGGCCATGCCTGTGTCCCCCTGACTGAGTCCATCCATCTGCCATGAGGTCTTCCTCTCCTCCTTCTGCCCTCTGCCTTTCTTAGCATTATTGTTTTTTTTCCCAGCGATCAATGCCTTCTCATTGTAAAGCCAAAGTATGTCAGCCTCAATTTGATCATCTTATCTTCTATGGAGATCTCTGGCTTTATCTGTTAATTGATTGATCACAATTTCTTATATGTGTAATTTGTATTTTGTTCATTGTATACCTGCCTGCTATTGACCAATCGCCTTCAGATATTGTGGGTTTGTTTGTTTGTTTTTTGCTGGTTCATAGTTGTGTACCTCAGTATCCTTGTCTGTACTTGTGACTAGTGGAAACAAAACTGGAAAAAAGGGAAAATTACAGAAGCCAATATAAATGAAAGATTACTAATATGCATACTTTGCATAGTTTCTCCATATTCCAGAATTTAGCGCTTCTTGTTGCAGAATATGTCATGTATTGGTGCAACATTTGATTATTTTCTTTTTCATGGAGCACACGAATAAGTCACATGTTATTTTGCCTAAGCTGTGACTCACAGAGAAACTTAAAGAAGATCCCTTTTTCTGGAACACAAAAGCCAGTGATTCTAGCTGCTTAATGATCCTTTCATTGGCCTGTTACAGACAGGCCAAAATAAAGCTGCTTCGAGTCACTTTGGAGGTATGGTATTTCAAT
>NW_024809985.1:0-3019 GCF_019175285.1 Sceloporus undulatus | reverse complement strand
TGAAGGTGATTTTATACATAATGTTTTTAATAATTTTGTGCATAAAGCAGTTTGTGTACACTGAAGCTTAAATGTTTGAGGTGTCATACTATGGGTCCATAGCTGTTTGAAAGAGGTGTGTGAGCCTTTTCCTTCTCCAGGGAGTGGAATGTGTTGAAAGGAAACCTAGCAGTAATTTTACAGCTGAGTATCACAATAATCCCGAAACCACAGTGCAGCGTGGCTTGAGATAAGAGGATTCCTCTACTTTCCCTTAAGCGTTGCTCTCGGGCAATGCGGTCAGAGGGCGTTTCAGGTGAAATGCAGCACACAGATGCCAGCCACATGCTAGGTTTTCTCTGGAACTTGGAACCATTGTTTGCATCATTGCTAATTCACTTTTGGCTTTTGGAGAACAGTGATAAATGGGAATTACAATTTATGAGTAAAATTAGTGCAAAAAACATTCCTAAGGATTCTGTATGGTGTACTATGGGAGGGGGTCAGTGGCAGGGTGGCACATGAGTTATGGCACTGGGTGATGCCAACTCTAGCAACACTATGCTGGTCGCAACTCTGGCTTGCTCAGAATTACTGTATCCACCTTAATCTCAGGTATGCTAATTCAGAAAAAGTCTTCCCATCACTGTATATGTTCAGGATTGCCTTACTGAGGGCAGCAGTTCAGAACTAAAAGCAGTAACTGTGTTTTCCTTGCCCAAACATCACATTAACCTTCCGTTACCAAATCCTCTTCAAGCCATAGTTTGTCATTTCAGGCTCACTGGCCAATCACAAACCATGATTTGTCGATTCAGGTAGCACAGCATAGGTAAGCTTTTGAACCCAAGCTTGTTCCAGTGCCTGAACTGAGCTCCTAATTCTGTTTGCATCCGCACTACGGGAACAATCCAGCTTGACCTTAACTGCCAAGGCTCAGTGCTGTGGAATCATGGGAACTGTAGTTTGTTGTGGCACCCAAGCTCTCTGACAGAGAAGGCTGAATGTCTGCCAAAACGACTAGTCACAGAATCCCATTGAGCCATGGCAGTTAAACTGGATTATTTCCATAGTGCGAATGCAGCCTCTGATTATAGAAGGCAGGAGTATATATGATGGTGGAGCTGGTTCTTCTTCTGCACATTTTCCAAAGGACAGCGACGATTTTCATTAGATTGCAGCTTAGCATTATCACTGCTGAGTTTTTGGGATGTTATCTGAATTTTAATTCTATAATATTTTTAAAAAACTGTTCTTACTGAGCCCTATCAATGCACAGTCTTTTTCTGATTATCTTTCTCGTCTTCATCCACACTCCCCATTTTCTCCATCATCACTGAACCTCTCTTGTTGAGGCTTGTAAATCATGCTTCATCCTTGGAGAGCAGTTTTGATTGGTGTGTGTGTGTAAAAAGAGTGACCTAGGGGATTGCCAGGGCTCTTTGGAGATGAAGGCTGGCCCTTGCATGACCCTGGGAAATTCACTTCACTGGGGAAGCTGGTGGGTTAAAAGGCCAGGGCAGAAAGCTGGTGGAATCGATTGGGGTTGGGGGGAACCTTTTTACAGCCTGGAATTGCCTGTGAGCAACTCGTGGATGTTGGAAAACATTTGATAGAATGCAAGAATACAAGAGAATACAATTGCCTGCCTCCCAAATCTCCCCATTCTGGAAAAGGAAAGATAGGAGAAAAGCAGTTTTCCCCGTGAAATGTCTGAATCACCATCGGTCATCACTTTCCCTGTCTTTGCACATGGTAGCAGGATGAGATCACAGAATGGTCTGCATCATTTCGGAGCAGAAATGATGCTCCCTTTTATAAAATACCACCAAAAAAAAGCGCCCCCAAAACATTTCCTTCAGGCAGAGGATAATAAGAAACTCCCTGGAGAGCTGAATCTCTTCTTGCAAAGAGGAAAATGTGGGAGGAAAAATCGAGAATGCTCTCTATTCAGAGTTGACTGATTTAAAACCTTGGTTTAAACCAGTGCTTCTCAATTATTTTCTGTCATGCCCCCCCTAGGAAGAAGAAAACATTTCGCGCCCCCCGCGCGACTGTAAATAGTATCATTTGTCTATAAAATTGTTATAAGTACACCTCTGCATAACAGAGCCTCGCGCGGCCCGCCCCACTATTTGAGAAAGGCTGTTTTAAACCAAGTAACTTTTAAAAAGTAACATTCCTGGGGTTTCAAAAATGATTATTCACACACACACACACACACACACAAATCTGGCTGTTATTGCTGTTTTTCAACCCTCTTACAGGAACCGCAATAACTGTTTGAATTTAAACAATTTAACTTTTAACAGTTTATTGGCAGTTTGTTCCTTGTTGGACCAGTATCCAGTGTCAGTGGCTTCTTTCTAATCATTTTATTTTATAGTGCAAGGAATGCCGTTCACAACAAATCCTTCCATTAACATAAGTTCAAGCAAAACTTGCTTTTGAAAAGAACCATTATTGTTTAAGCTAGTAGCCATGACATCGGAACTGCATTTTGCTACTGTAATTTTCTGATTTAGTCCTATATTAGTCTAGTCCTACACATTAATGAAAAACAATAAATAAATCAAAGTTTAAACGAACAACAACAAAAGCAATAACAGGGTTTTGGGGGGTGTTTTTTTTCTTTTAAAACCTGGGTTTGCTTTCCCCACTAACTTCGGCTCTATTGCAGCCTGAAGTGGTAAAGATCACTCTGTATTACTGCAGGGCTTGTACCTGCAGTACAAAAACATACACACATAGAAAACCCTGTTATTATTATTTTGTTGTTATTTGTTTAAACTATTTGAGTATATTTACTTACTTTGCATTCTACACCAATATAGGACTGAATCAGAAAATTATTGTAAGCCACCTTGAATCCTATTTTGGGAGAAAGGTGGGATATGATTCCCATAAAGAAAGAAAGAAATTTCACCCCGCTGCCATATCAAGACCAAACAGTGGTTATAAGCTGGGTCAGATCTTTGGTCAGAAAAGCCAAAGCACAGAATGAACTCAGGCTTGCTAGAGAGGTTAAGAACAACAAAAA
>NW_024809984.1:0-3020 GCF_019175285.1 Sceloporus undulatus | reverse complement strand
AGAGCATGGTTTTGGCGTAGCTTCCTGCCTCTTAGGACACATGCAGCATTTAAACAGAATACCTCCAAAGTGACCCAAAGCAGCTTTATTTTGGCCTGTCTGTTTGAACCCAAACTCATCTTGTGCAAAGCTTGGAACATTTACTTTTTCAAATAACAGCACCCAAAGTGCATCACAAATCTGTTTGCCTAAATTATCATTCTTGCTTTATGCAGAGCATGCCAGAAACTCAAATGGTGAACAGACACGTGGCTATTGCAAAGTTAACTAAGGCCCAATACACACCGGGCTCGGTAGCTAGGGCTCGGTAGAACGCACCAACCACACACTGCCAAACCCTAGTATGTGTGTGGTCAGCCATGATTGCGCTGCCCTGCTCACAGGTTGCATGCATTGGTGACATCGCACGTGGCTGTCCTATGGCGGTTGTGACGTCGCAGCTGCGCAGCAAACATGAGCTGCTTCTGAGTGCTCCTTTTTTTGCTCTGCAGTGGTACCGCACCATTTGGTTGCTGCGGTAACACTGCACAGCAAAGAGAGGATGGCTCCAGCCCACTTTTTGCAGGTGGTGTGTGCCACACCTAGGATAGGCAGGGAAACCCAAAAGCTAATTTTTGCCCAACCCAGCCTCTTTGTGGGTAAAAATAATCTAATAAATAATACTTAGTTGAGAAGTAATGAAGTGTGGAATAGTTATGTTTCTTACCATATAATTTTCTTATAAGTAAAAGCTGTGGATAAAATGCATGCCTAATATGTGGGAGGGAGATTAGGTTAAGATCTGAGAGATCAAATGATTTCTATCATGTACATAGTCCTCCCCTAGTTGCATGAAGCATATTGGTCAATGCTGCAATATGTTGAAAAATATTGCATGCCTATGCGTGGGGCTCTGTCCACTCTGATTGTATAAGTGATTTCAGCTGTAATGCATGATAAAGGAAGAAGCTTCCCAGTTCAGCCCTGTAACATTTTATCATAAAGATATGACCTCAGAAGAGGGATGTAAATCCCTATAGATTTTATTCCCATACAGAAGAACAAAATACAGTCTGATTTCCATATCCACAAATTTTTTTATCCATGGATTCAAACATCCACAGCTGGAAAATGTTTTCAAAAATTCTTAAATTCCAAAAAGGAAAGGTTTTACTATTTTATATAAGGGACACTGTTTTACTATGCCATTGCATTTAAGGGGAGCTGAGCATCCAAAGATTTTGGTATTCACGGGAGGTCCTGGAACCAAATTCCAACAGATACCAAGGGCCCACTATAGCTGAAACTGCCCCCCCCCCCCAACCTGGGTGAGATTATAAGATTGTTTATAAACTTTTGATTATTTTTGTGAAAAATTTACCAAACTACATTTTTAAAAATCGGCACAAAATACAATATGCACAAAATACAATACTTTTGTATTAAATAGAATACTTTTGCATACACACCCTGTATTGTTGCTTTTGGTGAACAAAACTGCTGGTCTTTTCATTCCCAGGCAGAGGCAAAACAAACAAACCTCCCCAAAACCTCCCAAAACCTCACAGCAGTCCGACACATTGTGCCAGTAACACACTCGATGTGGACTTCTGTACGGAACAGGAAAGCCTGTGGGCAGAAGTTATCAACACCATTGCACTGTCATGGATGGACCATTTCCTGGTCAAGTTTGGCTTAAAAGCCACAACCCACACCCCCCTCGGGGATGGAGGATCCATTAAACTGATCCGCCCTCAAAGGCTGATGGAACCCAAAAGGTTCCAGGAAGCCCTAGAGGGTTTTATGGTTGGAAATGATGGCGATTCTGTTGACACCCTGGTTGATACCTAGAATAAAGACCTAACCAGGGCTATAGACAGCATTGCTCCCGAGCGTCCTCCCTGGCTTGCTTCACATAAAAAACCATGGTACACTCAAGATCTTCGGAAAATGAAGTAAGCCGTATGATGACTACAGCACCGCTGGCGGAAACACCGACGCTTATCTGACAAGACGCTCCTAGGAAACCTTTTTGTTTTCTACAGAGTAGTAATCGATGCAGCAAAGAACTTGTTGCACGTATTACATCCGCAGAGTCTCGTCCAGCAGAGCTATTCAGAGTGGTCAGAGAGCTAATCTAACTGCCTCTCACCCCGAACGTATTACTAGAACCAACAATGTCCTGCTGTGATGCATTCAATGACTTCTTTGCTGATAAGATCTCTCAGATAAGGGTCAATCTGGATGCCGGCATTAAAACAGAGACTATGAGAGAGGTATCCAGTGCCTCTGCGGACTGTGTTAGACTGGATCATTTTGAGCTTGTGAGTACCGATGAAGTGGACAAGCTCCTTGGATGTGTAAGGAGGACGACTTGCCCTCCCGATCCCTGCCCATCTTGGCTGACCATTCAGGGAGGAGATGCTGTAACATCATTGCTTCAGACTATAATAAATGCATCCCTTAGAGAGGGGAAATTTCCATCAGTACTTAAACATGCAGTGGTTAAGCCACTCTTAAAGAAACCCTCTCTAGATTCCCTGATAAGGAACAAGTATAGGCCAGTCTCTTTACTACCATTTGTGGGCAAGGGGACCAGGTGCCCCTGGTGCAGGGAAAGAGATTTCCCAACCCATCCTTGACGGGGTCACACTTCCCCTGAAGAATGAAGTTCGCAGTTTGGGAGTGCTTCTGGACTTGTCTATACAGTTGACATCTCAGGTGGAGGCGATAGCCAGGAGTGCATGGTGTCAGCTTCGGCTGATATGCCAACTGTGCCTCTACCTGGCTCCTTGAAACTGTAATACACACAGTGGTAACCTCTCATTTAGATTTCTGTAATGTGCTCTACATGGGGCTACCTTTGTACCAAGTTCGGAAGCTCCAGCTGATTCAGAATGCTGCAGGCAGACTGATCACCAGGACATCGAGATCAGAGCACATTACACTGGTGTTGAAATCTCTCCGTTGGCTGCCGATTAGCTTCCCGGTGCAAAACAGAGTATCGGTTATTACCTATAAAGCCCTCCATGGCCTGGGCC
>NW_024809983.1:0-3020 GCF_019175285.1 Sceloporus undulatus | reverse complement strand
TTTCAATGTAATATACAATATAATTTAGGCCATGGCTGAGATATTAATGATAGATTAGAATACTGACAATCCCGACACGTATAGTACATGTAGCCTCCAAAAGTTATAGTGTATTCAGCCATTTGTTGCCAAATTTCAGAGGCGAATGTCATTTTTAAAAAGCAGTTCTGGGGAGCACTGTGGGCTTGAGGGCCATGGGGCCACCCCCAATTTAGATCCAGAGACATTCTCCCATATCCCCCAACATTTCACAGATAGAAAAAACAAGACACATGTGGACAAGCAACAGCAGTTGTTTATGGAGAAGATCACACAAGTGGGAAAGGGCACAACAGTTTGTTTTTGCCTCAGACTCCTAGAAAGGGCAAGTCCCTGCCCCCTTCTTTCTTCTCCATCCCCCACTTTTGAGTTGATGGGTTGCAAACTCCTTGGCAATCATTATGTAGAAATTGAAATGAGCTGAAGAATTGGGAAAGTGGGAGGAGAAGAGAGAAACCAGGACATTTTAAAAGCCCTCGAATTATTGGGATGACAGAGGATTAACCAGGACTGTCTCTGCCAAACCCGGGCAGTACTTTATTTGCTTCCTTTCATAAATTGGCCCAGCAGTGACCCAGACTCACCAAAGAGTTGTTGTACCTCGACAGCCTCCTTCTCTTGGAGCCCAACTCTCTCCGGTTGGCCTCTGTGTTGGCCATCAGGTGGGCAGGGGTCCTGGTGGTCCTGGTGGTCCTGCACTTGGGTCACTTCCAGAAAGAGAGGCCCCAAAGCCGTGTACAAGGAGGCCGAGATTAAGGTCCTGAGAAAAGGACCCAGGGTTAGGATTGGCTTGGCAAGAAACCCTGTAGCACTCAAAAAGACAGAGAACAGCATCCTCCTGGTGACACACGCAGGTGACATATGCCTCCGTTGGGCCAATGCAGAGGTGGGCATTTGCTTTCTAGCCCGATTCCACAGGGAGCAACACTGGAGCATAGAGGGTTCTGCTGGGTCAGGCTTTCTGGCCTAGTGGCCTCCCATTCTCCCATTGGCCAAAGCAGTTGCCCTCCATCCCCCAGGGAATTCCCCGGTCGAGCAGGGCAGGAAAGGAGCTCTCTCTTCTCTGGTTGCCCTCCTTCCATGGGATCCAGCCCTCCTCCCAGGATCGGGGGGGTGGGGGGGCACCAGAGGATGGAGGTGATGGCAAGGGAACAACCAATTCCCATGGCAGCCTTCTGCATGCAGAGAAGTCACAATTCTGAGAGTGTCTCTGCCCATGTGGAGAGTGCCTATTTTCCACACTGTTGCCTAGCCATCTTAGCTTGGGAATGTCCTGTTCTAGCCACAAGTAGGACTAAATCTTAGCCTGTATCCAATCCTATACTTAGTCCTGATCAGAGTAGAATCAGTCAGTCTCTTGGATTTACCTATAGATTGACTCACCAGTCAATTACGGGTTGAGTTGGTCAACGCTAGGTTTAACCAACAGGATTCAGGCCTCCTCAGACTTTAAATTCCGATAAGTTGCAATAGAATGTAGAAAATATATATACATAATTATGCATTGTATAAAATTCATTGTATGTACTTTAGTTTCAATAAAAATTAATTTTAAAAAAGACTTTAAAGGCAGGAATGTTAATTTTTCCAAGCTGCGTCATCATCACTGATGTGAATTTGATTTCTCTTTCATGGAGAGGAGGAGGAGGAGGAGGAGGACCACTTTCTTTATGGAAAGATTAAAGAGCAGATCATTAAACAGAGAGTCTGTGAACATCTAGAAAGCAATGCCATAATCACAAAAAGTCAATATTAGTTTCAGAGAAAGAAGTCATGCCTGACAAATCTAATCTCGGTAGATGATCCTGGTATATGAAGGGAATGCTATGGATATATTATATCTTCATTTCAGTAAGGTTCCCCATGTCATTCTTGCAAAGAAGCGATTTTGGGCTGCATCAATAGAAGTATAGTCTATAGATCAAGGGAAGTAATAGTGCCACTCTATTCGACTCTGGTCAGGTCCCACCTGGAACATTTTGTCCTGTTCTGGGCACCACAATTCAAAAAGGATGTTGAGAAACGAGTGTGTCCGAAGGAGGGCAACTAAAGTGGTGCAGGATTTGGAAACCATGACCTATGAGGAATAACTTAGGGAGCTGGGGATGTTTAGCCTGGAGAAGAGGAAGTTAACAGGTGATATGAAAGCTCTGTTTAAATTTTTGAAGGGATGTCATATTGAGGAGGGAACAAGCTTGTTTTCTGCTGCTCCAGAGAACAGGACCCAGAACAATGGATGCAAGCTACAGGGAAGAATTTCCACTTCAACATTAGCAGGAACTTCCTGACAGTAAGGTCTGTTTGACAGTGGAACACACTCCTTCCTTGAAGTGCAGTGGAGTCTCCTTCCTTTGAGGTCTTTAAGCAGAGGCTGGGTGGCCATCTGTCAGGGATGCTTTGATTGAGAGTCACTGCATGGCAGAATGGGGACGGACTGGATGGCCCTTGAGGTCTCTTCCAACTCTAGGATTCTTTGATTCTATTATTTATATTCCAGGTGGAGAAACTCTGGCCCCTGGGCTGGATAAGACCTGTATTTCTTCAATGATCTGATCAATGGCCTCCCCTCATTACGCCCCCTTCCCCATTTAGACACTGGTGAAAACAATCATTTCATTTTCCCAAATGAGACAAATCTCTGAGATTAACTGCTGTGTTTATAATATAATAATAATATAATAATAATAAATTTATTTATATACCGCCTTTCCAAAAATATCAAAGCAGTTTACAAACTGACAATTACAAGATTTGTCTGTTTATGTGTGTCAGTCATAGCAGGAGCATGAGGTATGTACCTCCTTCCTCTGCTTGCTAAAGCCACACAGAAATTGAGGCATGTCCATTTGTGTGTATTGTTTCTGAACGGATCTATTGCTAAAATCATGATTTCCTCACTTTTCCTTGTATATTTTTTAAAAAGATGCACACTTTTGAATATGTTGCACTTGTACAACAAAAATCTATAAATGTATAGGTTT
>NW_024809982.1:161-3021 GCF_019175285.1 Sceloporus undulatus | reverse complement strand
ACACAGACATTAAAAAAAGAGGTGTCCACTTCTTGGAAAATTAAAAAAAGAAGCAGTTGAGATTCCACAGGAGAGAACTTTTTGTTTGGTTTCAGGCAAAAGATAAAATGCAGAAGCCAAGGTGAAAGTGGATGCTTTGCATTCCAAAAGCCCAGCATCATCTGGCGCAGAAGGTCAGGAGGAGGGAGCGCGTCGGAAGAAGCGCATAGTCCTCTGGCCACATTTATTGCAACGGGGGCCGCATTCCCGCAAAGAAGCATAGCTCACCTGAGAGCATATGCCTAATTCCCACTACCGTTTAAACTGGATCATGATTCGGGTTATACAGGCCTGGTTCCCACTTAATTTGAATTCAGAAAGGGGGACCATGTGTTTTGCCCATTTTTGCCCTTTTTTTGCCCATTTTACACGCATCAAAAAAACCTCCCATTTTTTCCCGCTCCTTTCCCTCAAAACCAAATTATCATCGTAAGTGGGAACCATAACCGAATCGGAATCGTTTTCATAATTTGGTTTTAAATGACTCGAACCAATTCTTTTGTCAACGGGAACCATCTGCATCAGGAACCAGATTAAATAGAACTGATTCTTTTGTCAATGGGAACCCAAGCGGATTATTTTCAATCGCTTCCACCCCAGAAAATCCGACAGGAGCAAATGCAGTGGGAAGCATGCTACGAATTCAATTCAGTTCAGTTCGGATTGGAGACCGAATCTCGTATAAATGGGAATTAGGCCTAAAACTTCAGGCAGCGGTGCTCTTGCATTTCTGTTCCTTTTAAAAAAGAAAACAAGATAGAAAAGTGAGCCTTTCAGCCTGGCACAGGGACAGGCTATTCCTCGGCAGGACAGGAGTGAAAGGATGCATGCCTTTGGGGTTTGGGGCCAAAATCAAGATATACTACATCAACAATGTTCCCCTGATCTACCAAGCTTATACCTCCGTCACAAAAGAGGGAATGTATCCAAGGGTCGCCACGTTGGCCATGTAGCAAAGTACAATTACTTCCAACATTCACTAAGCAGTGATACTTTTATCAGGCCGAACAAAATGCACAAAATACTTGATCCCAGCTTGACAAAGAAGCCAGCGGAGCTTCGAAAGCTTGCATCGTGTGTTTCATGCAAAAGCAAGTGGCACTTTGGAAAGCTTGCGTCCTGCGTTTGGTGCAAAAGCCTCACGAAGAAGCCAGCAGAGCTTCGAAAGCTAGCAACATGTGCATTTGGGTTGGGCCCCATAAAGGCATTGCTGTTTTGTGGATTTGGGGTGTTATTGTACTTTGCAACAAAGAGAGAGAGAGAGAGAGATTAATCTGTTTTTGAGAAACCCATACTGGCTCTTCTAAGCACAGCATCCTTTTCTATGGGTGTTTCACGGATGGTTTTCTCGAGTTGGGGGGTACTTTCAAATGAAAAACACAAACAAAAACCATGGCAATTAAAGTGGTGTCAAACTGCATTATTTCTGCGGTGTAGATGTACTCCAAGAGAGGAGGATCGCCCTTTTTGGATGGCTTTCCGCTGTTCTCCCAGCATTGTGGAACATGTAAAAGAATACACCATTTCAAAAGCCAGAACAAGTATTGGGGCCAAAACAAAGGAAAGAGCAAGAATCATAGAATCATAGAATCGTAGAGTTGGAAGCGACCACAAGCAAGAGCAAGAAGGAACATGAGGAAATGTGGTTTTAATTCTGCCATATATACATGATTATTTTTTGCTTTGCTTCCTGTATCACCAACCAGAGAGCAAGGCGCCTTGTTCCTTCCTCCCCAAACCCAGAAACATTAAAAGGTTTTGCAGAAATATAATTTTGTTTCCCTAGAAAAGAGTCCTCTCTCTATATATATCTATATATAACAATTCCAACGAGCCAGGTGCAAAATATGTCCAGTACTACTACTGAGGTTTCCTTGCTTAAGAAAACCTGGAGAAATTGATGGTGTTGCCATGATTTAGCAGGTGACTGAAAGGTACAAACCCCAAAGGATCCATCTTCTAATGCATGAAGCTCCATTATCAGTCCAACAGCGCCCCCTGGTGGCTTTAAAATGCCACATCCCATCAGCACAGCTGCACTTCAGAGATAATGTAGTTTGACACCACTTTAAGTGCTGTAATGCAGTCCTACAGAAATCCTGGGATTTGCAGTTTTGTGACGTATTCAGCCTTCTCTGGCTGCATCTACACTGTAGAGATAATGCAGTTTGGCATCACTAAGTGCTGTAGTTACCTCCAAAGGAACCTTGGGATTTGCAGTTTTGCAAAGTCTTTCACCTCCTGGGGCCTCACCAAACTCCAAATCCCAGGACTCTGTAGGATGGCGTTGAAGTTCTGTATATTCGCTTACCTGTGTTGACTATTTTGTTTTATTTTGCATTATCTCTGTGAGTGGATTTGGTTTTTATTTTTTAAACTGTATTTTTAAAAAGATTATATTTTACTGTTTTAGATTACTGGAATAGTGATGTTTTCATTGTAACTGTACATGGATGGTGCTGGGGCTAGATCCTTTTTAAGGGGGGCGTTTTCCTGATAGTGATCATTTCCTGAAGATGGGGAAATCTATTTTGCTTCTCCCTACCCTGATATTCTGCTTTTTAAAAAACATCATTGCAAATATGCGCCTTACAAATTCTAGTAAATTCTTTAAGCCGCCCTGTGCCCCAAAGATGCTCAAATGGGGTCCTAGCGGAGGCTAAAGAAAGCTTGGAAAGGTCCAGGGAGGGCAGTGGATGGAGGTCTTTTAAACACTTTGGGGGTGTTTTAGCTGTGGGTTCTTGCGTGGCAGGGGTTGAACTAGAGGACCTTCACGGCCCCTTCCAACCATAAGAGCCTACGAATCCTCTTCCCCTCCCCA
>NW_024809982.1:0-151 GCF_019175285.1 Sceloporus undulatus | reverse complement strand
ATTATTATTATTATTATTATTATTATTATTATTATTATTATTATTATTATGTTGATTATGTTTATTTATATCCCACCTTTCTCCCAGTACAAGGACTCAAGGCGGCTTACAAATCTAAAACAGTCCAAGTTAAAAACAGTCTAAAGCAGTC
>NW_024809981.1:0-3021 GCF_019175285.1 Sceloporus undulatus | reverse complement strand
TTGTAGTTTGTTGTGGCACCAGAGTTCTCTGTCAGAGAAGGCTAAATAGCTCACAAAACTACCAATCCCAGAATCCCATAGCATGGAGCCATGACAGTTAAAGCAGTGTCAAACTGCATTATTCCTGCAGTGCAGATGAAGCCAAAGTGAATCTTTTTGACACTTAATACAGCTGTTAATACAGATTTTTAAATGTGATTTTCCTGGCCTGGTTTCCTTATTTATCTGACACTGTGTCCTTTCAGGGCTACTGCTGGTAAACTCAGTTCTTTATATTGTTTTCTCCAGTATATGAAACAGGAGAAGACAGACAGTACATTTAGGAAACAATAGGCCACACACCAGGCAAACAATATTATCATGTACTGACCACATGTACCCTAGTTGGTTTTGTATAATGGCTGAGAGACTGAGTAGGAAATCCTTGCCTTGATTCCCCCATGTTTGCCTTGGGACCTATAGTTCAATTCTAATACAGTCATAGTTTTTTGTGGGTTTTCGGGCTATGTGGCCAGGTTCTAGAAGAGATGCCAGCCACAGGAAGAAACTCTTCTAGAACATGGCCACATAGCCCGAAAAACCCACAAAAACTATGGATGCCAGCCATGAAAGCCTTCAACTTCACTAATATAGTCATTTTGAAAGTATTGGAATAATTTTTGTACACAAGCCACTAGTTGTGATGCCAACTTAATGCATGTTTAATTTAACAGTATGGAGCCCTAGTGATGCAGTGGTTCAATGCCTATACTGCAGCCCCTCATTTACCAACCACAGGGCTTTGAAGTTCAATACCAGCCAGGGGATCTTGGTCGACTCAGCCTAGCATCCGTACATAGGTTGCTAAAACTAGTGCTCAGCTAATTGGGGGCAATTAGCTTAAACTTTGTAAACTGCTTGCTACATCAGTAAGCAGTATAGAAATGTACTTGTCATTGCCATTGCCATTATTCTTAATTTGTTGCTTGAATGATAATATGTATTATGTTTGCTGTTCATAGAATGTATACCACAGGCAGTTTTATTTTATCTTATATATTTTAATTGATTATACAATCAGTATGTACAGCACTGTGTAAATTTACAGTGCTTTATAAACAAAACATAATAATAATAATCTGTAGTGTGTACATGGCTTTATTTTAATAGACCCATGTATTAATACCAGATCTTAGAAATAATAATAAAAAATATTTTCCAAACTTCCCTATTGGGAAAGTATTCAGAGTGTAATAGCATATTGTGCAACATCTGGAAACGAGCAACTGTTGTGGGAAAAATAATGACAAAATATATACTTGCATAGGCAAGTAATACAAAGTGGGGCACATAGCAATGAATGTTTTTATGGTTGCAATTGTATACACATTTCCTGGGGAGTGAGCCTCCACTGAATGAATAAAACTTAATTCTGAAGACACATGATTGGTTTGTTGTTGTGTGCCTTCAATCCATTTCCAACTTAAATTGGTCTTCACGTAAGAGTCAACATCTAAAAATCACGTAAATCTTTAAAAATATAAAAACTGAAAAGGCATCACACCAAGAAAGCCTGTTATTTTAGTTTCTCATTACTGTATGCTGTAATTTCAAAGATATTGGCAAAAAGAGCGACATTGGCCCAGCCCCTGTGCTCTATTAAGTGGTCAGTTGCAGGAGCACACACTTCACGTTACTCTTACGCTATACAGAACATAGAATCATAGAGTTGGAAGAGACCACAAGGGCCATCCAGTCCAACCCCATGCCATGCAGGAAATCACAATCAAAGTATCCCTGAGAGATGGCCATCCAGCCTCTGTTTAAAGACTTTCAAAGGAGACTCCGCCACACTTCGAGGGACTTTGTTCCATTGTCGAACAGCCCTCACTGTCAAGAAGGTCCTCTTAATGTTTAGGTGGAATCTCTTTTCCTGCAGCTTGCATCCATTTTTCTTGGTCCTGTTCTCTGGAGCAGCAGAAAACAAGCTTGCTCCCTCCTCAATATGACATCCCTTCAAATATTTAAACAGGGCGATCATATCACCTTTTAATCTTCTCTTTTCCAGGCTACACATCCCCAGCTCCCTAAGCCGTTTCTTATAGGGCATGGTTTCCAGACCCTTCACCATTTTAGTCATTCTCCTTTGAACATGCTCCAGTTTCTCAATGTCCTTTTTGAATTGTGGCGCCCAGTATCTTTTTTGGTATTGGAGCTTAAATACACATCCACAGCACATGCATGTATACTGTCTCCTACACACACACACATTGTAGAGCTGGGGAAAAAACAATAGCCAGGTAGGGCACACCTTTGTGCAACTGATATGCAGAGAGTCAATGACACAAAGCATGTGTATTTGTACTGGAGTGGAGGAGGACACTTGTTCTCTCCTACATTTCATTGAATACCAATTATACAATGATAGCAACATGCCCTGTCAATGACAGTATTTAAAACTATATGTTATTCCAAAACACACATGTGAAATGTTTGTCTTACAAATTGTCTGAGGTGTAAAATAAGAGAGAAGAATTATTATCATCGTTAATTATAACCCCACCAATTTACATTGCATTTTACAGGTACAAAAACCAAAAACAGCAGGTCCTACCAGAGGTGTACAATCTAAAGACTGTAGGAAGAACTATGTGTTATAAGAAACAAGGAGAAATCAGTGTAAAGGTGAAGGAAAGTTTTTTCAAAATGGGTATTAAAAGTAGAACTATGTAATAAAAGAAACAAGTTTGCTGCTGAAAACGGCAGTTGCAAGTTTAAGCCTCCCTGCCCTGGCTCCTGAAATGACAGCAATGGCAAAACTCTAGAGTATTCCTTGCCTAGGAAAACCCAATGAAATTCATGGAGTTGCAATAAGTTAGCAGACAACTTGAAGGCAATAATGCTAATACGGATGACACATGACCTTGGTTCCTGGTTTCATTACACTACATTTCTCCACCCTACATCATTGTCTACTGCTGGAAAAGCTAACAGACCATCAGAACAAGGTAATTCAGACATAAGGGAAGTTGTAAGGTACAT
>NW_024809980.1:0-3021 GCF_019175285.1 Sceloporus undulatus | reverse complement strand
AAACAGAAAGCCCCCCACTTCCCTGATCAGTAGAAATATTCTATAGCCATTTCTCATCTCTGAGCCTCCAGTAAACAGTGCCTAAACACTTGAAAATCTAGAGCTACAATGGACAGGATATTAAACTTTAGCCAAGGAAACTCAAGTTCAAATCTTGTCTCAGGCACAGAGCTTTTTCCCTTTGGGACTAACTTAACCTAACCTTGCCCTGAAGGGTACTTGTAAAAGAAACAGGAAATAAAAGAGCCATGAGCTTAGAATGTAATAAGAAGAATGTGCTTTTAAAAAAAGTTAAATAAAGAAAACATAAGAAGAAAAGCATTTTTAAAAAATAAAAATTTATTTGAGTGTTCAAATACTACATTGTGTGGAATAATGCCTGCATGCTGAATATATCGCTGTATAACTAAGTGATCAGAAAATATTTGCTGAGAAGCATTGCCTTTTCATGAAATAGGTTTCTGTTTCTTGTTGTCTTGTGTTTTGATAGACTGATATTGGAGTATTTTCTCCCTCATATGCAAGCATTACCCTGGGACACCATGTCCTTGTTTACATCTGTTTACATGTGTTTTCATCTGTGTGGGAAATGATCTTTAAAAACACCTAATTTGCTTTAATTCTCCCAATGCCTTCTTTTTGTACTGTACTGCTAGGAATGAACTGCAGTTGGGTCAGTTACTATGGGAGAAAAATGGCTTTGTGCCATTCAAGCAAGAAAAAAATATGCATCCAACAACTCATGCATTTATGGCCTACAGTGCAACAAGACGACAACCTCAGCTCAAACCATATGCTTTGCCACTCATAGTTGCTGCCACTGAGGCACCTGAGCAGGTTGCTCTATAAGCATATTGTTGCTGAGTGTCAAGAGTGACATGCCAATGCTCAGCATGGTTTTCCAGCATGCTTTTGTTTTGTGTACCTAAGGGCTGCCCAGGGTATTATTAAGAAATCAAAAGACTGAATTAGCTACTTCACTGTTTGGCCTGGAGCCCATCAAGACCTGGCAAAGGTTCTATACAGCTGAATTCTGAAAAGTTATATAGGATAGATATTTAATGTTGTACGGAGACTTCCAGAACCCGAGTTTATACTTTGAGTGTATGTGCAGTGTTCTGTGCCATATACAGTATACTGGAGCAAATGATGAGGAATCAAAAAGGGAGCTATCTTAGCAACATGGAAAAGTTGCTTTTTTAGGAACATGACTCATATAATTCCTCAGCAACATGCTCACTGCCCTTTCTGGGCTGCCTACAGAATTCTGGAAGTTATAGACTAACCTTTCCCAGCAATAACTTATTTGTTATTTCTATCAAACCCATTCTCCACAGTACTAAGGGTAAGGTAGTTGAGGTTTCTCTATTTTGTCTTCTCAACAATCTGGTAAGGTAAACTAAGCTAAGAAAGACTAACCGTTTGCCCAAGCTCACCAAGTGAATTGAACAGTTGAGGTGTGACTGGAATTCACAGCCAATCCAGACTGCATTTACTTGTGAGTAAAAACAAAGGAATTGAATTTATCTTCACACTATACATTTATTGTAGCATGTTGTAGTGTTTGAGCATTGAACTCTGACTCTGGAGACGAAGAAGGTTTGAATTGTCCACTCAGTCATGGAAACCTAATGGGTGATTTTGGGCAAGTCACATTCTCTCAAGGCAAAGACAAACCCCCTCTGAACAAATTTTGCCAAGAACCCCTGTGGCTAGGTTCACTTTAGGATTGCCATCAGTCAAAAATGAAGACACACAACAACAGCAGGTCAAATGTTTAAAACATTATAAACATTTAAATCTTTTCCCACAGAACATTGTTCTAACTCCATGATCATTCTGATTGATCCCTTCTGTCCCCTTTCCACCTTTAGGGCATGCTGTTTTGTGATGGGTATACTGTAAAGAGCATAAACTGAAGAGCTGGCAACAGCACATGGTAGATTATGTTCTTTTCTGTATAATTCTTGTTACCATTTGCTAAGCAGCTGTTATCATTTTATTCACAAAATATGAATAAGCAATTCATGATGGGTGAACCATGAATCATCATGAGGTATTACCATGAACCACCCATATACTCACACTTATCTATATGTAGTGATACTATTAGGCTGCATATTTCCCATCCCTATGCCCTAGTTCTGGAAGTAACCATGCAAATCCAGCCTATGGAGGTAGAGGCTGGTTGTGTGGCAATGTCAGAGAATTGACATGTTTAACTTCATATTTAGCCAGGGCTCCCAAGGTCAAAGCACTGAGACTTTCTGAATAGCAGGGCTGAAGCTGGTCTTCCCTAAACTGTCCTCTTCCCTCTAACCCCAGCTTCACACCACAATGTAGTTTGGAGAACAATGGATTTTCCCACCAACAGTATAGTATTATGAGCTATCTCTATTGTAATGTTAGGTATCTTGTGGAGATTTGGTCATGAATGCAAAATGAAGACAATTAAAATGTAGATAAAAATGCTAAAACTGGTTTGTTGATATAGATCAAGACAGCTGCCTTCACTGTGGATTCTCCCTGAAGGTGTGGCTCTGAGGACTGTCACAGTGAGTACTGTATTTTCTGGCATATAAGACTACTTTTTAACCCAGGAAAATTTTCTCAAAAGTTGGGGGTCGTCTTATACGCCGGGTGTCATCTTATAGGGCTGAAACTTCCAAGCTGGACTGGAGAATCTGCGGTTGCAGCATATGGTGGGGGGAGCTCAAAAACAGCCGCAGCCACATAGCCTCCATATACGGTGACCATATGAAAGCAGCAAGGGTGGTGCTGTACAAATAAGGTAGAAGAAAATCTTGGAGACAGGGAGAGCTGACCAGTCCAAGCAGGCTTTGTATACAACAAGTTTTCCTGCTAAGTACCTGCATGCCATAAGCATTTGAATTAAAATTACCATACTGAAATCAAATCTGATGTTTTTTAAAAATTTATTGGTATGTGTTGGAAGAGGGGTAGTCTTACACGGCGAGTATATCCCAAACTCTATATTTTAACTGGAAAAGTTGGGGGGGG
>NW_024809979.1:2615-3022 GCF_019175285.1 Sceloporus undulatus | reverse complement strand
AAAAACAAACTTCTGTACCCTTCCTCGCTTGTGTGATCATTATAATTAACAACTTTGGCCATCTGGACCCCCTTCTGGTGTTGCTTGTCCACATGTGTCTTTCTTTACCAATCTGTGAAATGCTAGGGGATATGGCAGAATATCTCTGGACTTAAATTGAGGGTGGGCCCAGTGGCCCTGAAGCCCAGAGTACTCCCCAGAACTGTTCTTTAAAAAGGAAATTTGCCTCTGAAATTAAGTGAGATATGGCTAAATGATTCATTGGTGACTAAATGTACTATACATGTTGAGATAGTATCTTAATCAATCAATAATATTCCAGAAATGGCCTAATTTATATTGTTTATCATATTTTATATTATATTGAAAGAATTCGAGACAAACTGGATCTCAAAGGCTGTAGCTTT
>NW_024809979.1:0-2515 GCF_019175285.1 Sceloporus undulatus | reverse complement strand
GTGGGCCCAGTGGCCCTGAAGCCCAGAGTACTCCCCAGAACTGTTCTTTAAAAAGGAAATTTGCCTCTGAAATTAGGTGAGATATGGCTAAATGATTCATTGGTGACTAAATGTATTATACATGTTGAGATAGTATCTTAATCAATCAATAATATTCCAGAAATGGCCTAATTTATATTGTTTATCATATTTTATATTATATTGAAAGAATTCGAGACAAACTGGATCTCAAAGGCTGTAGCTTTTTACTGATTTGCAGAATTTATAGTTTATTTCCTGGACTTGAATTCTAAAGTGTTGAAATAATATTTGCAATGCACCATTTGCTTTCCTCCTCTTTTGTTTAGTCACTCTCTGGATGAGGGCTCTTTTCTGTTGCAGGTGACCTTTGCGGATGTGGCGATATATTTCACCGAAGAGGAATGGAATCTGTTGACGAAGAAGCAGAAACTTATGTACAGTTCTGTGATGATGGAGAATTATGAGAATGTAGCCTCTGTGGGTAAGGAACCTGAATCCATTGCCCTTCCTGTTAAGATTGAGGGCCCTTTCATAATTTACTGTCAGAGTGCTTTGATTCCACTTGAGAATTATAGAATCAAAGAGTTGAAACAGATCACAAGGACCATCTGGTTCAATCTTCTGCCATGCAGGAATAGACATTCAAAGCATCCCGAAGAGATGGCCATCCAGCCTCTGTTTAAAAATCTCCAAAGAAAGAGACTCCACCAAAATCTGAGGGTGTATATTCCACTGTTGAAGAGCTTTTACTCTCAGGAAGTTCCTCCTAAAGTTTATGTGGAATCTCTTGTCCCTGTGGCTTGCATCCATTGTTCCATGTCCTTTATTCTGGAGTAGCAGAAAGCAAGCCTGCTCCATCCTGAATATGACATCTCTTCAAATTTTTGAACAGGGCTGTCATATCCACTCTTAACCTTCTCTTCTCCAAGCTAAACATACCCAGCTCCCTAAGTCATTCCTCAGAGAGCATGGTTTCCAGACCATTCGCCATTTTGGTTTAATTCCTCTAGACATGCTCCAGCTTCTCAATATCTGTTTGAATTGTTGTGCCCAGAAGTGGACACAGGATTATTGCAAGTGAGCCCTGACCAAAACAGAATAGACTGGCACTATTATTTCCCTTGATCTTGACACTATACTCATATTGATACAGCCTAGGATCCTTTGTTACCCAAAATGCTGGAGTCTGGGGAGGGCATTGCAAGTGCTATGTTTTTAGGGGAATTTGGTACTTAGCTCAATAGAGCAAAATAGTTTTACTGGGGCAATAGTGACTTCTGGACTCAGCCAATCTATAGCAGTTCCTGAATCAAACAGATCTTCAGTGGGATTTGAAATAGGTTTTTGTGTTTTATTTAGGGGGAAAGCAAAACACACAGAAACATACATATAAGTGTTCACGCACACATGCAAGAACTAGGTAACAAAGGTGGGATTACTGTACAGAGTTTGTTTCTGGCTTACATTGCCAGTTTTCAAAGAGAGTTACCTCACAAGTATGACTGGAGAGTTTATTTCTAGATTGCATTGCCAGTTTTAAAAGAGTTTCTGGCTTGCATTGCCAGTTTAAAGGAGACCTCAGTTACCACAGAAGTGCAAAAGGAGAGTTTCCCTCCAAAACCAACTGCCGCCACCTCCTCTTTCTCCTCCTATTCTTCCTCCATGATCCACTCAGGCTGAAGGGATCAGAGAGGGTTAACAAAAGGATTTCTCAGGTGCATCATCCCCTAGTTGGATGTTTCAGTTACTCCTTGGGAGAATTGGTCTAAACAATTTATTGTGCTTCCCTTTTTAAAATAAGAGGCAAAGCTGCAATTTAAGGTGCGGCAGCCATTTTGATTAAGGACCCCAAGTCAAGTCAAAAGAACAAAGGCCTGATGCTTCCGTTCCAGTCTGCCCCTCTTAAGACAAAACCAAATATTAAACAGAGTTCATTCCTCAGAAGAGGAATCTGATCTGAAATATATATATAATTATAATTTTTTTTTTAAAAAAAAATACAAATAAAAATGAGGGCCTTTCAGTGGCTCCTGAAATTTCTTAGACTTTTGGGGTCTGATGATCTTTTATTATTACTGTATTTGTTTTTATGATATTATTATATAAGATAATTAATATATTGGAGTTTAATGACACCTCGGTACAATTAAAGCTGGAGGATCCTGGTCTTCCTCAAGGGAAGGATGTTCCTCCCCCCTCCATCCTGGGCCTTCAACACCAGATACTCCATTTTCATACAGATTTTATGAAGGTCATAAGGTGAATAGATATAAATCTTTGATAATGGTGATACGTTATCTATCCAGATCTTTATTCCAATTGTTGAGGATTTGAAATAAGGAGAGGTCAGTAGTTCCCATGACAATTGGCGTTGGTGAGTGCATTGAGGTGTTTAGCCATGAAAACAAACAGAGTGTCTATCTGTAACTGGACTGACACCGAAGAACAGCAAGTCGGGGCTGATATTTATACTGAAATTGGTTTCTGCTCCCAA